>NW_017308377.1:66663-70819 GCF_000935625.1 Nanorana parkeri | reverse complement strand
TGGGGGGGGGGGGGCCCTTCATGGTTTTTATTTTTGCATCGGGGCCCTGAGGTCACTAGTTACGCCCCTGTATGTTGTGTATAGCGCAGGAGTGTCCTATAGATGCGCTAGGGTGGCCATCAAAGTGAATGACACCGCAATGTATTGCACTGGACTTGGCATGCTACTGTGTGTTGCCGTAACACGCACTTTACCTTGCGGTAGCACAATGCAATGGCGGGAATGTTCCCTTTTATAGAACTGTTTGTGGTCTGTGATTAGTAGTGCTGTGTGTCTGCGAGGAGCCGTACCCATGAACCACACAAATGCCATCCAACTTTATTTCAGGACTTCCAGTCCCAGACTCGGATCTGTTACGGGGAACTGAACGGCAGAAGTGGAAGAAAAGGCCTTTCGGCGAAGCCGGAGAACAATCGTACGCTCCTCTCCGAACCGGTAAGGCGGGGCCAGTCCCGGAAAGTTCCTGTATGAGTAACAAGCTTCTGTCATTGTTCACTACAGGTACCAGCGTTCTAATCCCCACGAGAAATAATCTCTTCACGCCAAAATAACATTCTCCGGTAACGAATCCTTGTGACCATCAGAGGGGATTATATTGAAGTTGGTCAGTTTCGGTTGAGTAAGGTCCAATCCTTTAAAGGAGGAGGGGAGTGAAAATCGCCCATCCTCATAGTTGGAGCCGACCTGTGACAATGAGACTGTCGCACGTCGGCTCTATAGATCGGGAAGTGAGCGAACACATACCGGCGCTCGCTCACCTCTCAATCATCTCACTGCAGAGAGTGGTGACTGTCACTCACGGCTCCCTGCATGGATTCCCCCCTCTCTGATCCTCCAGCGCTGGCTGGAGGAACGGACGGGGGAGGGGGGCGAGTAAAGCCGGCTCTGCCTCTAGATAGGCAGAGCCAGCTGTCACTCACGCAGCTGGGTGGATCTCGACAGTGATGTCGGGATCCGTCCTGGCTGCGGCGGTCTCCATATACCGCGAGCTGCAGCTCCCTATATACTGAGTTTTGGGTCACGGGTGGACGCAGGTATATATCCTCCCCCTTAAGAGAACTATGGGGAAAAACACTGACCCCATAGTTCTCTTTTCACTCTTTATCCCGTCATGTCATGCATCTATTGATGGTTAGAGGCTGCATCTGCTGTCCAAATATTCAAACGCATGTCAATAAGACGTATTGATCGACAGCAATTGCCATTTTCTAGTTGGATTTTTATATGGCAACTTGAGTTTGTACCATTTATCATTGTCTGTAAAACGGCCCTTTGGTCTGAATTTAACAACATATTTAAAGGAGAACTATGAGGGGGGAGGGGGGGGTGCTTTTCACTCACCTCATAGTTCCAGCCGACCTGTGACAATGAGACTGTCACAGGTCAGCTCAGTAGATCGGGAGATGAGCGAACACATACCGGCGCTCGCTCACCTCTCGATCCTGTAACGGCTCTCTGACGTGACAGGGGGAGGGCTGGATTCCCCTCTCCCCGCTCTGATCCGCCAGCGCTGACTGGCGGAACGGACGGGGGAGGGGGCGGGTACAGCTGGCTCTGCCTCTAGATAGGCGGAGCTAGCTGTCACTCATGCAGCTGGGCGGATCCCGTCATCTACATCGGGATCCGCTCCGGCTGCGGCGTCTCAGTAAACCGCGAGCTGTAGCCCCCTATATACTGAGCTTAGGGTGACGGGAGGACGCTAGTTTGTGTCCTCCCGTTACCCGGAGGAGAACTATGGGGAAAAACTCTGACCCCATAGTTCTCCTTTTAATTGGAATATTCTAATTTGTAACACTGGTATAAAAGGCACCAGTAGCCGCGTGTTGCAGTGCCCCCCGGGGGGTCATGATGTTGAGTGTTGTCACCCCTGCTTTCTGCTAGCCACTTCTACACATCTAATTAAGAAGACTGTCAACGAACAAGGGCCCCGCTGAGCAGCAAAGGGGGGTATATTGACCATAAATGGGTCCCGACCCACAGGTTGAGAACCGCTGGGTTAGGGGGTTTGTTTGGTCTTTTTTCCTCCTATTTAGTGAAAAAAAAAGTGCTCATTAAATACCAAAAGAAAGATGTATCGGTTTAAAAAAAAATAATTATATATTAATATTATACACACGCGCACACACAGTGTATGTATGTTTATGTGTATATATATATATAAAATTCATTTTGTTGCATGACCCAGTGATTGTCACGGCCTGGAAGGGGTTATAACATGCTGGTCCTGAGGTGGTTCAGGAATAGCCGCACTCTTACTATATAATGCTGTAGTCACCCTGCAGTCCCTATGAAAGCAAACCATTGGAACCGTTCCCTTCACAGCCTCTATCCTCTCTGCTCGGCCTGCAGCCTTCCTGTTTGCATTCCTCTGGCCTGTGAGCTGCCGCTGGAGGCGATGTTTGGAGATGGGAGCGCAGGTTCTAATACAAAGCCAGTCTTCCATCAGGAAAGAGCCCCCTCTAGCGACAGCCGGCTTGCCAGCCAAAGGACACAAATCCCTTTGTTTCTGGCATACAATATCACACGTGTTTTATATGTATGCTTTAAACGTGCTTTTGTTGTTCCTGCATCCTGCACACTGAGAGATAAACCTCCATTATAGAAATATTCCATGCTGCAGACCACCTGTGTTTTATGTGCATTTACTGCGGGAACAAATGTCAATTCTTAATGTATAGAAAAAGTGCAGCTGTCCTTTGACACCGGTCCTGTGTTCTTCCTCAGCTTTTTTTTTTTTTTTTAAACAAACTTTATTCTGTTTTTGCAGCCATACCCCTGAGGGGCATAGCCTTTTTTTTTTCATGGTATAAAATTTACACAATATGAGGCTACTTATAGTATCCCCAACAATTGTACCAGAAATATTAAACTTAAAGGAGAACTATGGGGTCAGGGCTTTTCCCCATAGTTCTCAGGGTAACGGGAGGACACAAACTAGCGTCCTCCCGTCACCCTAAGCTCAGTATATAGGGAGCTACAGCTCGCGGTATACTGAGACGCCGCAGCTGAAGCGGACCCCGACAATTGTGCCGGGATCCACCCAGCTGCGTGACTGACAGCTGGCTCTGCCTATCTAGAGGCAGAGCCAGCTGTACCCTCCCCCATCCGTTCCGCCAGTCAGCGCTGGCGGATCGGAGCGGGGGGAAGGGAATGCAATCCCTCCCCTGTCACGGCAGAGAGCAGTGACAGGATCGAGAGGTGAGCGAACGCCAGTTTGTGTTCTCTCACCTCCCGATCTATGGAGCCGACCTGTGACAGTCTCATTGTCACAGGTCGGCCAGAACTATGAGGTGAGTGAAAAGCACCCCCCCCCTACTGACTAGTCAGGCTTCCTGGTCGCAGGTCTGGTCCCTTCCCACACTCTCTGTGCATCCCTACTGACTAGTCAGGCTGACCATCATATTCGTAGGCCAGGAGGAAGGCACAGGAGGATAGGAGGAGGTGGGCACAGCCAGCAGTTTTATGGTCGCTATTTGAGTTTTGAGGGCCACTGGTACAGTAAAATGTTGGGGGAATGTGAGCCCTTTTAGGCCTCATTCACACGAGAATCGTCCGGCACGCACAGCTCCGTACACGGCCGTATCGGGCAGCTCCCGGGAAGGACAGGTGCTGCGTGTGATTTAGTATGCAGCCCCCGTCCTTCTCTATGGGGCTACGCGGCCGTACGCTCACCCGCCCTGCACGTCCGTGCGGGTAAGCATACTCGTACGCTGACGGGATGGATCCTGCCTGCGTCCGAGCCGGGACACCCGCACTCATACGGACCTGCACTTGAGGTGAGCGTAGGGCGGCGTACGGCTGCGTAATTCCATAGAGAAAGACGGGCTGCGTACTAATCACACGCAGCACCTGTTCTTCCCGGGAGCCGTCTGATACGGCCGTGTATGGAGCTGTGCGTGCCGGCCGATTCCAGTGTGAATGAGACCTTAACCCCTTCATGACTGAGCTCACACTTAGTGACAGCGACATCCTTTGCACATCGCCGTCATGAGGGAGTTGCATTACAAAATTAAACCCTTAGGGTGAAAAACAAATCAGCTCACCTGCAGATTTTCATTGTAAGGGGTACATTTTTTTTAGTAATGATGGTGTGTGTGTGTGTGTGTGTGTGTATATATATATGTGTGTGATTATATATTTATATAATTATATAATT
>NW_017308377.1:53362-66646 GCF_000935625.1 Nanorana parkeri | reverse complement strand
TTATATAATTATATAATTTTTTTTTTTTTTTTACACTACTTTTTTTAAACGTACTTTACACTTTTAATTTATTTTTAATTATATCAAGCAGTCTTTGTGAATGGATCTCGCTATGACTGATAGATAATTTTAATTAATTTTTGGCTAATATTAGGCTGCTCCAAACATAGGAACAGCCAATATTAATCTTAGTGACACTGATCCTGCAGCATATCGGGCTCAGTGTCCCTAAAGGCTTCTGATCGTTCCCACAACAATCAGAACCCTGCAACTTTGTTTCAGCAAAAGAATCGTGTTGCTAAATGTATCTAATGCTGAAACATTTAGCAAAAAGCCAGAAGTACATCCAGATATCCTATTCCTAATGTGTATGGCTGTTAGTGATATCAGGTGCGGTACACACCGCTCTCCTATCACTGTCAGACACCCGATCCCTAAAAGCTGAAATCTATCATTAATGGATGCCTCAATACTGTAACCAATGATCCCAGCGGTTACCGGCATTACAGAGCCCCAAACAGCTGCTCATGTACACTGTATGTGAGCGGTCATTTGGGCACTTGGTGGTGGTGACGTACAGGTGAGCAGTCATTTGGGCACTTGGTGGCGGGGACGTACAGTGTAGGGGAGCAGTCATTTGGGCACTTGGTGGCGGGGACGTATAGGGGAGCAGTCATTTGGGCACTTGGTGGCGGGGACGTATAGGGGAGCAGTCATTTGGGCACTTGGTGGCGGGGACGTATAGGGGAGCAGTCATTTGGGCACTTGGTGGCGGGGACGTATAGGGGAGCAGTCATTTGGGCACTTGGTGGCGGGGACGTATAGGGGAGCAGTCATTTGGGCACTTGGTGGCGGGGACGTATAGGGGAGCAGTCATTTGGGCACTTGGTGGCGGGGACGTATAGGGGAGCAGTCATTTGGGCACTTGGTGGCGGGGACGTATAGGGGAGCAGTCATTTGGGCACTTGGTGGCGGGGACGTATAGGGGAGCAGTCATTTGGGCACTTGGTGGCGGGGACGTATAGGGGAGCAGTCATTTGGGCACTTGGTGGCGGGGACGTATAGGGGAGCAGTCATTTGGGCACTTGGTGGCGGGGACGTATAGGGGAGCAGTCATTTGGGCACTTGGTGGCGGGGACGTATAGGGGAGCAGTCATTTGGGCACTTGGTGGCGGGGACGTATAGGGGAGCAGTCATTTGGGCACTTGGTGGCGGGGACGTATAGGGGAGCAGTCATTTGGGCACTTGGTGGCGGGGACGTATAGGGGAGCAGTCATTTGGGCACTTGGTGGCGGGGACGTATAGGGGAGCAGTCATTTGGGCACTTGGTGGCGGGGACGTATAGGGGAGCAGTCATTTGGGCACTTGGTGGCGGGGACGTATAGGGGAGCAGTCATTTGGGCACTTGGTGGCGGGGACGTATAGGGGAGCAGTCATTTGGGCACTTGGTGGCGGGGACGTATAGGGGAGCAGTCATTTGGGCACTTGGTGGCGGGGACGTATAGGGGAGCAGTCATTTGGGCACTTGGTGGCGGGGACGTATAGGGGAGCAGTCATTTGGGCACTTGGTGGCGGGGACGTATAGGGGAGCAGTCATTTGGGCACTTGGTGGCGGGGACGTATAGGGGAGCAGTCATTTGGGCACTTGGTGGCGGGGACGTATAGGGGAGCAGTCATTTGGGCACTTGGTGGCGGGGACGTATAGGGGAGCAGTCATTTGGGCACTTGGTGGCGGGGACGTATAGGGGAGCAGTCATTTGGGCACTTGGTGGCGGGGACGTATAGGGGAGCAGTCATTTGGGCACTTGGTGGCGGGGACGTATAGGGGAGCAGTCATTTGGGCACTTGGTGGCGGGGACGTATAGGGGAGCAGTCATTTGGGCACTTGGTGGCGGGGACGTGCAGTGTAGGTGAGCAGTCATTTGGGAACTTGGTGGGGACGTGCAGTGTTCGTCTACCTTCACTAAGGGGTTAAAGCTGGCTGCTGTATGGATCAGTGTCCCTCACAGAGACTGAACACAGGAACCCGGCACTGTGAGGTCACTATGCACAGGGACATATCTCCAGATGGTGGGGCCCTCTCTCTGTAGTACCCGGCAGTGTCATTGTTCTTAATAGTCTCACCCCAAGTCCTTTAACAGCGACATGGACTGCTTGTTACAAAAATTACAAAAATTAAATTATTATTATATGTTGGCCATGAATTTAAAAAATACAGACCCCCCACCCCCCCATTCAGATATACCACCAGCCTTCTGTTCAGTGTATTTTATCTTCTGTTTTTTCTTATTTAGGTAAAACTCCAAATGGGCTCATTGAGACGATATCAATGAC
Source organism: Nanorana parkeri (assembly GCF_000935625.1). NCBI lineage: Eukaryota > Metazoa > Chordata > Amphibia > Anura > Dicroglossidae > Nanorana > Nanorana parkeri. The sequence continues at coordinate 64,312 of NW_017308377.1, read as the reverse complement.
TTCCGGATCTACAGAAAGTGAAGTGAACGGTGAGGATTTAAGAAGCTCTGAATGTCACATTCACCCCAAGATTTGCTGTTGTTGGTGTTTTTTTGTGTTTTTTTTGGAGACCCATTTTGTGGAACAATGACCACAGACGCTTATAGTGCCAATAAACAACGCTTCCTATTAAACATTTTTTTTCTACCTCCCTCGAGGTCTAAAATTACACCCAGAAGGTTTATTTTGGAAGGAGTTTCATTTCAGGAAGTACTCTGTGGGACACATTTTAATTTTCCTCCAGTCTGGCCTAGACCAGGGTTTAGCCTTTAATATCATCAAGGGCCAAATTTCTGTCTAGGTGATTATTTTCCACTGGCCACTTGCCTCCAACTCTCTAATGAAGGCCTTTGTTTAGGGGTTTGCTCACGTTGTCCCCCCTGTACACACTCGCTCACTGTAATACGCTTAGTCCTGTGTGCAACGCAGAACCGGCTCTATGAACCTCTTAGAGATTTCCCTATGTCTCACATGCAGGCCTTCCTCCTCCTCCTCCTCCTTCTCCTTTCTTCCTAAGGTGGTCACAGCCTTCCTCCTTAACCAGGATATTGTCCTGCCATCCTGCTCCTAACCTAAGCATGGTTAGGGCTGTTTGTGTTTTTAATTTATTTTTTTTACTTTTTTGCTACTGCTTCCATCCACAAGTATGACCCCCCTTGTCTTCATTTCTGAAGGTCCCCAAATGGGACAGCCAGCTTCTTGTTCCACCATGGCTTGGTGGTTTTGGCGTTAATACTTCTTGGGCCTTCCAGAATCAGGTATCCCAGATCTGTAAGGCTGCCCCCATCGGTTCACACTGTTGCCTGGTGGTGTTTAGGCCTCTGCAGATGCAAGCTTTGGCTGCAAGGTTCTTTAGGAAGCCCTCTGACTTGTGGGCCCCTTCCGTTATAGTTTCCTGTTGGGGTTTGTGATTGTTTGCACGGCCTGCAGGCCGTTGTTTGCTGTGTTGCTCGCCTAATGGTTGGACTGCTTTTGGATGTCTCATCCATTGAAGGATGAACTCCCTATGTCCTGTGATGTACGATGAAGAAAACCTTACCTATAAAATCCTTTTCTTGGAGTACATCACATGACCCTCACCTCTGCTTTTTCCTTGGCCCGCTCTTGTACTGCTTGCTACAAAACCTGAGAATTCACTCCCTGTGTCCTGTGAGGTCCTGCAAGAAACTGTTTTTTCAGGTGAGACAAAAATCTAATTTTTTTTTTTGTGCTAGAGTGGTCCTTTAAAGGAGAACTATAAGGTGATTGAATCACTCAGCCTCATAGTTCGGGGTGACGTGTGACAATGAGACTGTCACAGGTCGGCTCAATAGATCGGGAAGTGAGCGAACACATACCGGCGCTCGCTCACTTCTCGATCATGTCCCTGCATGCAGGTACAGTTGGCTCTACCTCTAGATAGGCGGAGCCAGCTGTCACTCATGCAGCTGGGTGGATCCAGACAGTAATGTTGGGATCCGTCCCGGCTGCGGCGTCTCAGTATACCGCGAGCTGTAGCTCCCTATATACTGAGCTTAGGGTGACGGCAGGACGCTAGTTTGTGTACTCCCGTTACCCTAAGGAGAACTATGGGGAAAAGCCCTGACCTCATAGTTCTCCTTTAACTTCCTAAGTAGCATGCCGTCACTTTCCTGACCTCTGTCTGTACGATGTCACAGCCCCTGCCACGTTTTACTAATTTTGTCATTTTGTTTTATAGACTGCAGACCTTCCGATCCAAACCAGAAGGTTCTGGAACTGAACGGGAAGAAGAACCATCTTGCCTCTTTCAGGAAGGAAATGTTACTCGATTCCAGCCTGCAGCCTATATGCCTCGCTTGTAATGGGATCCTAAAATGCTACTGCGACATTCTGAAACAGAAGATAAAGAAGCCGTATGTGTGCGAGGACTGCGGAAAGGGTTACCACCTGCAAATGTACCTCCTTCTACACCAGAAGTCACACTTCCGGGAACATTTCTACAAGTGCACTCTGTGTGACAAAAGCTTTGAAAAAAGCGTGGTGTTGAAGAAACACATGAAAACCCACCTGGACCTGACCAGTATACACCCGGATTCTGGGCAGATAGCCACTGGGACGCCACTGGGCAACCGGCGGAAAGCCGTCAGGACACCACCGAGCGCCCAGCAGGCAGCCTTACACAGCTGTGAGCAATGCCAAGCAGTCTTCCGCAGCAAAAACCTCCTAAGGATTCACAGACGGGACCACAAGAAAGTAAAGAAACATTCATGTTTGATATGTGGGCAGATTGTCCAGACTTATGGCCAACTTGACATACACTTGAAGGGCCACAGGAAGCCCTACGAATGCACTGTGTGTGAGAAGATCAGTACCAGTAGGCCAGATTTCATAGCCCACCAGCGTGAACACTCTGGGGAGCAGATGTACAAGTGCAAGGTCTGCAAGAAAGCTTACAGTAGACTGCCTGGTTTTATTAAACACATGACTGCTCATTTATCTCAGGCCACTCACATCAACAATGCAAAGCCGGAGCAGCCACCTCTACCAGCAGAGAACTGGCAGGAGCTTAGGGGAACCATGCAAAATGTCTTCTGTGGACTGTCCCAAAAGGAGGAACGAGATGAAATACCCCTCAACGTCTGTCACGCCACACTGAAGGTCAACGTGGATGCAGCGAAGGAAAGGGAACAAACGTTTGGAGCCTTGAACGCATGCCCCGTCGAATTTAAACGATTTAAAAAAGGGAAACGGAAACTGTGCAAAAAATGCAATAAAGGTTTCCGGTACCGTGAATCCCTCAGAAGACACAGAGACTCCCACCGGGTTAGGTTCGCGTGCTACCAGTGCGGACGGGCGTTCTGCAAACTGGTTAAGCTCTACCTTCATAGGCATGACCACCAGACCTGCAGGCCGTTCATGTGTAAGCACTGCACCAAAACCTTCAGCTTCAGATCGCTGCTCCTCCTTCACCTCAATACCCACGATCCTTCGGAAACTGGAAGTAGATATCCGTGTGCCTATTGTAGGAAAGTCTTCAGGTCGCAAGCCAACTGCGTCCTGCACCATAAAACCCATGTCTACAAGGCGGCTAAGAGCCCGACAGACAGTGATGTAGCAAGCTTTAGCAATATACAGATCGCTCCATTCTCTGACCACACAAGTGTGGAGAAGAAGCCCCTTCAGGAAGCTCCGCCCTCCAAGGTCTATGTACAACGGCTGTGCTACCGGCCCTGCTAGGTGCGCACGCCATAGCGACGTCTCTAAAACTATGACCCGGCGGGAATAAAACTCAAAAAGAATGACGATGTTCAATGTTTAGTGAGTTGTTGGGGATATCTGAGGATCATATCTGTTTGAGCATCCATCCCTTGTTGTGGAAGATGGTGGAAGGGGTAATGATGGCCCATGTTAAGGGTTGTGTGTTTGTAGGTCTTATCCTCTGACCTTTTATGATCTGTATTAGATCTCTACACATCCACAGGGGTCTTCCCTATGCCTTCTAGATGGTCATGTATGTGTACGCATTCAAACACCTCAATACAGAGGGGCTGCAAAGCATTTCCGTTACCAAACAGGAAAATGTTCCCGTTTAGACTGTTACCCGGTCCAGTTTTCTGTTGTTTTTTGTTTTTATTGGGAACTTGTTCTGTGTTTAAACTTGCTGTCTGAGATGCCATAAGTTGCCTACTCGTGCCTTTTATTAGCAGATACGAATATGTGCCCCTCTCCGATCTGATTTCACTTCATGAGCCAGACTTTCCCTGACCTGGCCAATCCAGCTGTACAATGGGACTGCCCTGTCCAATCAGACTACCTCATGTGCTGTCATTGGACAGGTAGGTGGCCTCTGGTGGAGAATGACCATAGCCATGAATTCAAGGCCGGTCCGGGCTGCATTAGAACTAAGTGATACCAGATTCGAGAAGGCGCGCCTACACAGCTGTGATTTAAAGGAGATCTATGAGGTCAGGGTTTTCCCCATAGTTCTCCTTAGGGTAATGGGAAGACACAAACTAGCGTCCTCCCGTCACCCTAAGCGCAGTATATAGGGAGCTACAGCTCGCGGTATACTGAGACGCCGCAGCTGAAGCGGATCCCGACAATTATGTCTGGATCCTCCCAGCTGTGTGAGTGACAGCTGGCTCCTCCTATCTAGAGGCAGAGCCAGCTGTACCCTCCCCCATCCGTTCCGCCAGTCAGCGCTGGAGGATCGGAGCGGGGAGGAGGGAATCCAGCACCTCCCCTGTCACGGGCAGAGAGCCGTGACAGGATCGAGAAGTGAGCGAACGCCGGTATGTGTTCGCTCACCTCTAGAACTATGAGGTGAGTTAAAAGCACCTCCCCCCCTCATAGTTCTCCTTTAAGGCCTAGTTTACACGGGCCTCAGCTTGTATTCAGAGCCGTGTGAACACCGAGCTTCATGCAGCTTTCTGGAAGCCTTTAAAACGCCCCTCAGCTCCAGTTTGGGAATGTGAAACAGATCTCGGTGCTAACAGACTTCAGAAGGCTTCCAGCAAGCTTCAGGTTGTGCTAAAAGCTTGTTTTAAACTGACCGTCGGCACTCCCATTAAAATCTGATTAACATTCCCAGACTGGAGCTGACGGACGCTCTGAAGGCTTCAACAAAGCTCCGCAAACTGTGTGTAAATGTTCCCTGTTCACACAGCTCTCGTAACAGACTGACGCTCCTCTGAGCTCGGCCTGAGGGTGATAGAAGGGATGTTGTGGAAGGATTTTTTTATATGGCTGCCAGGTTCACGTAGACCAGGGGCAGGCAACCTCGGCTCTCCAGCTGTGCTGAAACTACAAATCCCATAAGGGATTGCAAGCCTCGGGCATGACTCCCAGAGGCAGAAGCATGATGGGATCTGTAGTTTAAGCACAGCTGGAGAGTAAAGAAGTTGTAGCCCTCCTGCACCTTCCTAAAGCAGGAACACTGACTGAAATGATCCGACATCCAATTCTTTCCCCAATCTGTCCGAAAAAAAGAAAAAGGTTTTGGGCGGAGTTGGGCTTTTAAACGAGTACAAGAACGGGTTATGTGAACGAGTTTCTTATAACCTAAATAACGCCGGGGGGCCTCTTTGATAAATAGGAAGTCTGGATTCTGGCGGGTTGGTCTGTTTTTATTAACTATTTTGGAAACTTTTCACCAGCTTTGAAGAGACTGTCTGATTTTTAGAATGCTTCCGATGGCAGTACGTTTCCCTGGCGGTCTCCATCACCCTGAGGCCCCATTCACACGTAGCGCACATTTATCGCGAGAAGTCGCCGGCTAAGGCCCCGTTCACATGTAGCGACTTATCGCGCATTTTTGTCGCGCGATATCGCGAGAAGTCGCCGGCTAATGATAGTCAATGGAGCTGTCTTAACTCCGTTTAAAATAGGGCTTGCCGCAGTTTTTTTCACCTGCTCTGGATCTGCACGCTGCGATGTGAACTGGAGCTCAAAATACCATAGGAATACATCGGACGCAGTTTTGATCCGGTCTGCACCTGCTCTGCTCTGGATCTGCTCTGCGCTTGGTGTGAACAAGCCCTAAGGGCTCCTCTACATGGGCATCGGAAAAGTTTTTGTGCCCATACAAGTCAGTGTAAGCAGCTCAGCGCAGACTGACGCAGGTCGGAAGCAGCTCAGATGGTGCCGTACACCTTCTACATTCTCGCTCCGCAGTCCCTGATACTGGACGGAGTCGTTTTGCCAGCAGAGGTGAAGAAAAACTTTCTGCAATAGTCCGCATCGGGGTCAGGACAAGGATTGGGGGGGTGGGGAGCTGCACCCGGCACAGTCTTTTCATGCGAGGCAGGGCTGCATGTGCTCCCTACTTTTGGTTCTGATTTTGGGTCCACATGAAACCGATTGGACCTGCACAGTGATGCTGAGACAAGTCCGGTGGCAGCGGAATCCCAGCTGCAGAGGATGATTGGAGGGGTGCAGTTTGGCATCTACGTTCGGGTGCTCACCAGGGAAGGGGGGTGGGGAGAAAGGGAAGCAGAGTTTAGCGTCTTCGCTCTGAGTAGTGGATGATCTTGTCCTGAAACCGGTCCACGTTTTGCATTTCACTTCGACAACGCAGTCTTCCATGTCCAAACTTTTATCATTCTGAAAAGTAGTAAAGTACAGAAATGTGCAGAATAATAGTTTTGTGATCTTTATAAATAGTCCTCAACGCTTGCTAAGGTTTCATATCAGCCTAGAACAGCGGTTCTCAACCTGTGGGTCGCGACTCACTGTTGAGGGGGTCGCAGCATCCACTTCTACTGCGCTAGGTGAGAGACTCCTCAGCCTCCTCCTAGCGCAGCAGTGTCAGTCAGCGGGAGGACAGCAGAGGCCGCTATACACACTCCCTGGCTGCTGCAGCGACATCTAGTGGCCGGGGGAGTGTGTGAGCTCTGCAGGAGGCGGGCGTCTAAGCACGGCTGGGGCTGAGAAGGCTGCATGGGGACAAAGCAGGGGCTGGGGAGGGCTTGTATTCTTGTGAGTGCTTCTATTTTTAGTCCCAAATCCAGCGCCTTACTAATTCTGGAGTCCAGCGCTCCATTGGGGGTCACCACAACTTGGCAAATGTTACCAAGGGGTCCCGACCCTAGAAAGGTTGAGAACCGTTGGCCTAGAAGAAGAGAAATTGACAATTTTGTGACTGTACAGGACACAGGCATCGTCATAGCAGACTGGGATATATGCCGCTACCTTCAGGTGATTGGGCACTGGCAAACAGGACCCCACATATAACTCCTCCCACTCCCAGGAATCCTGCATTTTATTTTTCTGCTAGTGTCTTAGGCGGTGGATGCCGTTCTCTCTACCGAGGGAGGTTTTTCCCGCTTGGTTTCTTCATTCAAGACTGGCTGCCCCATAGCCACTGTTGGTTTTGTAGCTTTTCCCGGCTCGGTTCCCCTTGTCAAAGCCTCGGGGACAGTACCCGGACCCCGCTGGAAGAAGAAGTGGCGTCGGACTGTAATGTTGTTTTGAGTCCTGGACCTTGGCGTTTGGCACTCGCCTTGCGTTTGGCGGTATGCCCACCCTTAGATGGCAAAGGCTGAAGTAGAATTCCCCCTCTATACCCAGTGATTGGGTGAGTTGGGGGCTGTGCCCCTTTTTATTTGTGTTCTGGGACCCGGAGCCTGCACTGGTCTGGCTCTGTGTGCGGGTATGCTGGGGGAGATTGGTGCTGCCTGTGTTTCCTCCCGTGGCCCGGAGGATTGTTGGGATGTGTCTCATGTGCACGGCAGCAACTTAGGTTCCTTCCTTCATGGCTGTAGTGGACAGTTGGGTGCATACCGAATCCACTCCCTCCACCGGAGACACTTGGACACAGCAGCTGCCCACTCTGGGTACCCGCAGTCATCAGTTGCTTGGACACCTGAGATGGTTGTATCAGGTGCGTCCTGCGGGCGAGCAGCACAGAGGGAACCCGCTGGCAGGAAGCAGCCGGAAGGGTCAGAAGGCAAGGTAACCAGGGGGCAATCCAAAGAGGTAGTCGAGGGTAATCCGAGGTCGAGGCAGGCAGCAGAGGGTCAGAAACGATAGGCGGTCCAAGGTCGGTACACGGGAGGTCAGCAGAGGGCTCAGGAAACAGGCAACAAGGCACATAGGAGGGGAGCTTCGTATGTCACACCAAGAGGTGGAATAACTCAGCAATATGCCAGAGCTCAGGCCAGGTTTTTTTAGCCAGGGGAGTTAGGACCACCCCCTGGTCACCGAGGCAACCAGGAGGCTTCCTTCCTCTGGAACCAATGGCAGGCGAGAGAGATGGAAGGTGTGTACAGGGAACCTCCCCCAGCAAGGCTCACACCTGAATCCTAATGGAGCAGGAGTGCTACACACGTGCCCCCGGGGATGCGCGTGCAGCCTGCGTGCCGCGCATGCGCACCCGCCGTGCGACTCGAGCATGCGTACCCGCAACCCGGGCACCAGGAGTTCTGCCAAGCTGAGGGGAAACCCGTGGCCCCCGAGCAGGGGCAACACCCGCTGCTTCCTGACAGGTTGTGCCTGCTTGCTGCTAGTAGCCCCCACCCCCGAGGAGACCACTCACTACGCTGTGGCTGACGAGAAACACAAAAGGGACTGGGCCACAGGGTCTTGCCAGCACACGTTCGGCTAAAGGCAATGGAAGGGTTAAACAAGACCTCCCCTGAGGACTCTGGCTTGGGCAATCCTTGCTTTCTCCACGGGTTGATTCTCTCCTCCGGTACCTCCATTGCTCCCCTCAGGCGCACCACATTTCACCTACCTAAGCAGAGAGGAATTTGCAGCTTCCATGGCTGATTTTATGGTGGAAGATTGAGGTTCTTTTAGGGTTCTACCGGCACGAAGTCCTTAAGTTGCTCCCTCTGCCTCGCCACAGGCATCTTTTTATCAAATCTATCAGGGCGAGCGCCATGTTTCTGGATGAGGAGGAAGCTCTGTTAGAGGAGCAATCTTCATCAACGTCACAGGAATGAGGAAGCTCATTCTACCCCCATCTCCCCTAAGCTCAAGGACACTATTGAGGTCCTTATGGACTGAGTGTGCTCATGGTTGGTTTTAACTCCCTCTGTCTTCTTAACTGAAGGGTCATCCGCATGGGGTTCCCTAAAGAGGCCCAAGCTAGCTAAGGACATTTCCTGTACACTCCCTCATGAAGAATTTTGTTGTAGGTTGACTGGTGTAGGCATGTTGGGGTGTCGTCGTTGTCCCGCCCCCCCCCCCGTGTGCATTGATCAGCAATTCCCTATTGAGGAGGACTTCCTTAAAAAGTGGAAAGAGCCTATATCTGCCTTTTAATAAGACTCCATTGCTTCCATCAATGCAAGTTTGGACCAAGCGTATGGCCCCTGACCTTGGTTTCTTTCTCACACATCCTTCAGTCATTCAACATTTTGAAGGTTGTGCCCATGGTGTTGCAGTACTGAGTTGATGGGATAGCTGATCCCAGTGGCTCAGGTGCTGGTCTGTGGAACCAGCGTGTAAGAAATGCCTGGAGAAGATGAATGTCTAGACCCATGGTTCTCAACTGGTGGGTCGTGACCCCATGTTCAGTGGGTCGCCGCACGGCTTCCACTTTTCTGGGTGAGAGGCTCCCCAGCCTCCCCCTAGCACAGCACTGTTCGCTCTCACACCCGGCAGCTATTCAAAATATGCCGCCCGGTGCCAAGTGTTGACTTGAGGTGGGCTGGGGATACGTCATCGAGGGAGCTCCATCCATACGTGCATTGCTTATGGCTTCCTTGCCTGCCCTGTAGAGGTGCCTGGACCAGAGTGGCGTCACATTCTGGCTCCGGGCACCTCTACAGGGCACGCGCGGGAGCTGTACAAGCATGCACATATGGATGGATGTCCTGCAGGTGGATGACTTCCTGTGTCCCTCAACGGACGAGAAAGAAAACAAGATTTTTGTATTCAGTGTAAATTCTTTCCTTGAAGTCCATTGAAGGACACCAGTCCCACCCCTCTGTTTATGATCCTGCCCCTGGTACTGCGTACTACAAAACTGTCTCACGCTGGTAGTGGGAGGAGTTATCCCGGGCTCGTTCTTTGTTTGCCATTGTCCAATCCTCCTGTATGGGGCAGTATATCCCGATAGTCGAGACTTGTGTCCCTCAATGGAGAAAAGGATTTTATGGGAAGTACAAAATCCATATCTGTAGGTTGGTTGCCATCTTGGGTTAAACCCACAAAATGTCATATACGGCAGCTTACCGGCCCTTTAAGGTGGTGGCTGCGTTAGTTTTGTCTTTCGTTCCCAAGATGAAAACGCTCAATCGCTGTACTGTATCTATGGAGGAGCAGCATTGTCACTCTAGAACAGGACTACAGAACTACACCCCCCCCCCTTTCTCAGCTCCATAAGAATGGGAAGTGAGAGTACTAGACAGGAAGTTGGCTCTGCATAGGATCACCAGGCAGGAAGTTGGCTCTGCATAGGATCACCAGGCAGGAAGTTGGCTCTGCATAGGATCACCAGGCAGGAAGTTGGCTCTGCATAGGATCACCAGGCAGGAAGTTGGCTCTGGATAGGAGTACTAGGCAGGAAGTTGGCTCTGCATAGGATCACCAGGCAGGAAGTTGGCTCTGGATAGGAGTACTAGGCAGGAAGTTGGCTCTGCATAGGAGTACTAGGCAGGAAGTTGGCTCTGCATGGGATTACAAGGCAGGGAATTGGCTCTGCATAGGAGTACTAAGCAGGAAGTTGGCTCTGCATAGGATCTCCAGGCAGGAAGTTGGTTCTGGATAGGAGTACTAGGCAGGAAGTTGGCTCTGCATATGAGTACTAGGCAGGAAGTTGGCTCTGTATAGGAGTACTAGGCAGGAAGTTGGCTCTGCATGGGATTACAAGGCAGGGAATTGGCTCTGCATAGGAGTACTAAGCAGGAAGTTGGCTCTGCATAGGATCTCCAGGCAGGAAGTTGGTTCTGCATAGGAGTACTAGGCAGGAAGTTGGCTCTGCATATGAGTACTAGGCAGGAAGTTGGCTCTGTATAGGAGTACTAGGCAGGAAGTTGGCTCTGCATAGGAGTACTAGGCAGGAAGTTGGCTCTGCATAGGAGTACTAGGCAGGAAGTTGGCTCTGTATAGGAGTACTAGGCAGGAAGTTGGCTCTGCATATGATTACTAGGCAGGAAGTTGGCTCTGCATATGATTACTAGGCAGGAAGTTGGCTCTGCGTAGGCATATATCTTCCCACCAGTATCCAATATTTACGGTTCTGTTCTTTGAAAACGTTTATTGCTTTTTTTTGCCTTTTTTTTTTTTTTAATGTTTACAAAAATGTGACTTCCCTGGACTGTGTGAAATGTATCTGCCGCGGTCGGGGGGCCACATCCAACCTTTCAGCTGCAAGGGGTGACTAGGGCCGGGCTCGGGTTCAGGCTGGGCATATGGCCGGGAGCCTGAGCTCCTACGATCCCGGAGCAACTTGCCCCGTCAGCCGAGGGCCGGGGGCATTCCCTTTCCCTGCACATAGCATCC
>NW_017308377.1:52594-53342 GCF_000935625.1 Nanorana parkeri | reverse complement strand
ATGCCTGACATGTTACATGTGCTGACCATGAGGCAACAAGAAGGCGGGAACGTTATCTTCAATTTCAGATTGTTCTAGAACAGGGGGTCTCAAACCTCCGGCCCCTCCAGCTGTGGGGGTGAAACTACAAATCCCATGATGCATCTCTCTCCGAGAGTCATGCCTGTGTCTGTGAGAATCTTGCAATGCCTCCTGGGATTTGTAGTTCCAGCCGGAGGTTTGAGACCCCCTGTTCTAGAAGTAGTAATGTACGACGCAAAGGACAGAGAGAGGGAACATTTAATACAGAGTACGCCCCATGACGCAGGATTCCCCGAGCACCATGGGCTCCCTAAAGTCAGAGCACCGCAGAATATGTTCTCAGAGGGAGCTGCAGTGTCCCCCAGAAGTGAGTCCCGCCCTCTCATTGGATGATATCAGGTCATGTGACGACACAGAAGAAATGACACGTTGCTACAATGTAACGTAGTGAGTGTACAGCTTGTATACCGGTGTACAATCCGGGGCCCCTGGCAGTATACACAGTGTACAATCCGGGGCCCCTGGCGGTATATCGGTGTACAATCCGGGGCCCCTGGCGGTATATCGGTGTACAATCCGGGGCCACTGGCGGTATATCGCTGTACAATCCGGGGCCCCTGGCGGTATATCGGTGTACAATCCGGGGCCCCTGGCGGTATATCGGTGTACAATCCGGGGCCCCTGGCGGTATATCGCTGTACAATCCGGGGCCCCTGGCGGTATATCG
>NW_017308377.1:43771-52576 GCF_000935625.1 Nanorana parkeri | reverse complement strand
GACATCGGTGGACACCCCGGGGCCCCGGGCAGTATATCGGTGTACAATCCGGGGCCCCTGGCAGTATATCGGTGTACAATCCGGGGCCCCTGGCAGTATATCGGTGTACAGTCCGGGCCCCTACAACCTCTGCAGGCTGACCCACCCTACAACCTCTGCAGCAATGCTGGCAGCACTCCTATGTCTATCTCCCAAAGACAACCTCTGGATATGACGCTGGGGGCGTGCACCATGGCGCGGCCGGTTCTGAGGGGAACCCGTCCGGTTACACCGATGTGTGGTCCGTGCCGTGGCTCAGTTTCGGGGTCTCGGCCATCTTTATGTGTCACATCCTCGGAGAGTTCTCTGCCGGGAGGCGCCATGTTCTACTTCCTGTGACCGGTACGAGAGAGCGAGAACCCCAAATGTAACACACCTGAGACCTCGTAACACTGACCAGTCACATGAGACCGGGGGAGGGGGACACTAACGAGTCACATGAGACCGGGGGAGGGACACTAACGAGTCACATGAGACCGGGGGAGGGACACTAACGAGTCACATGAGACCGGGGGAGGGACACTAACGACTCACATGACACCAGGGGAGGGACACTAACGAGTCACGAGACCGGGGGAGGGGCACTAACGAGTCACATGAGACCGGGGGAGGGACACTAACGACTCACATGACACCAGGGGAGGGACACTAACGAGTCACGAGACCGGGGGAGGGGCACTAACGAGTCACATGAGACCGGGGGAGGGACACTAACGACTCACATGACACCAGGGGAGGGACACTAACGAGTCACGAGACCGGGGGAGGGGCACTAACGAGTCACATGAGACCGGGGGAGGGACACTAACGACTCACATGACACCAGGGGAGGGACACTAACGAGTCACGAGACCGGGGGAGGGGCACTAACGAGTCACATGAGACCGGGGGAGGGACACTAACGACTCACATGACACCAGGGGAGGGACACTAACGAGTCACGAGACCGGGGGAGGGGCACTAACGAGTCACATGAGACCGGGGGAGGGACACTAACGACTCACATGACACCAGGGGAGGGACACTAACGAGTCACGAGACCGGGGGAGGGGCACTAACGAGTCACATGAGACCGGGGGAGGGACACTAACGACTCACATGACACCAGGGGAGGGACACTAACGAGTCACGAGACCGGGGGAGGGGCACTAACGAGTCACATGAGACCGGGGGAGGGACACTAACGACTCACATGACACCAGGGGAGGGACACTAACGAGTCACTCACTGATATACTGCCAGGGGCCCCGGATTGTACACCGATATACTGCCAGGGGCCCCGGATTGTACACCGATATACTGCCAGGGGCTCCGGATTGTACACCGATATACTGCCGGGGGCTCCGGATTGTACACCGATATACTGCCGGGGGCCCCGGATTGTACACCGATATACTGCCAGGGGCCCGGCTTGTACACTGATATACTGCCAGGGGCCCCGGATTGTACACTGTGTATACTGCCAGGGGCCCCGGATTGTACACTGTGTATACTGCCAGGGGCCCCGGATTGTACACTGATATATACTGCCAGGGGCCCCGGATTGTACACTGATATACTGCCGGGGGCCCCGGATTGTACACCGATATACAAGCTGTACACTCACTATGTTACATTGTAGCAACGTGTCATTTCTTCTGTGTCGTCACATGACCTGATATCATCCAATGAGAGGGCGGGACTCACTTCTGGGAGACACTGGATGATATTCATCCGGTCACATGCACACACATCTGATGTATATGTATTTCCGACCTTCCCGATGGGACAACAATCACACGCCGGGGTTCTGTCCTGAGGCTCGGTGATGGGACTACAGGCGGGATCGGCCGCCTCTGTTTTATGTGCGGTCCTCTAGAGGAGGGAGGTGACTCGTAGTATTCCAACATGACGAGGAACCGATTCCCCATAACGGGGCGGCAGCTCCAACTATAGAAGCCGGATGTCAGCGCTCCGCCCCGCAGAGATGACGGCTCCGTCCCTCAGAGAAGACGGCTCCGCCCGCAGAGATGACGGCTCCGCCTCGCAGAGATGACGGCTCCGCCTCGCAGAGATGACGGCTCCGCCTCGCAGAGATGACGGCTCCGCCTCGCAGAGATGACGGCTCCGCCTCGCAGAGATGACGGCTCCGCCTCGCAGAGATGACGGCTCCGCCTCGCAGAGATGACGGCTCCGCCTCGCAGAGATGACGGCTCCGCCTCGCAGAGATGACGGCTCCGCCTCGCAGAGATGACGGCTCCGCCTCGCAGAGATGACGGCTCCGCCTCGCAGAGATGACGGCTCCGCCTCGCAGAGATGACGGCTCCGCCTCGCAGAGATGACGGCTCCGCCTCGCAGAGATGACGGCTCCGCCTCGCAGAGATGACGGCTCCGCCTCGCAGAGATGACGGCTCCGCCTCGCAGAGATGACGGCTCCGCCTCGCAGAGATGACGGCTCCGCCTCGCAGAGATGACGGCTCCGCCTCGCAGAGATGACGGCTCCGCCTCGCAGAGATGACGGCTCCGCCTCGCAGAGATGACGGCTCCGCCTCGCAGAGATGACGGCTCCGCCTCGCAGAGATGACGGCTCCGCCTCGCAGAGATGACGGCTCCGCCTCGCAGAGATGACGGCTCCGCCTCGCAGAGATGACGGCTCCGCCTCGCAGAGATGACGGCTCCGCCTCGCAGAGATGACGGCTCCGCCTCGCAGAGATGACGGCTCCGCCTCGCAGAGATGACGGCTCCGCCTCGCAGAGATGACGGCTCCGCCTCGCAGAGATGACGGCTCCGCCTCGCAGAGATGACGGCTCCGCCTCGCAGAGATGACGGCTCCGCCTCGCAGAGATGACGGCTCCGCCTCGCAGAGATGACGGCTCCGCCTCGCAGAGATGACGGCTCCGCCTCGCAGAGATGACGGCTCCGCCTCGCAGAGATGACGGCTCCGCCTCGCAGAGATGACGGCTCCGCCTCGCAGAGATGACGGCTCCGCCTCGCAGAGATGACGGCTCCGCCTCGCAGAGATGACGGCTCCGCCTCGCAGAGATGACGGCTCCGCCTCGCAGAGATGACGGCTCCGCCTCGCAGAGATGACGGCTCCGCCTCGCAGAGATGACGGCTCCGCCTCGCAGAGATGACGGCTCCGCCTCGCAGAGATGACGGCTCCGCCTCGCAGAGATGACGGCTCCGCCTCGCAGAGATGACGGCTCCGCCTCGCAGAGATGACGGCTCCGCCTCGCAGAGATGACGGCTCCGCCTCGCAGAGATGACGGCTCCGCCTCGCAGAGATGACGGCTCCGCCTCGCAGAGATGACGGCTCCGCCTCGCAGAGATGACGGCTCCGCCTCGCAGAGATGACGGCTCCGCCTCGCAGAGATGACGGCTCCGCCTCGCAGAGATGACGGCTCCGCCTCGCAGAGATGACGGCTCCGCCTCGCAGAGATGACGGCTCCGCCTCGCAGAGATGACGGCTCCGCCTCGCAGAGATGACGGCTCCGCCTCGCAGAGATGACGGCTCCGCCTCGCAGAGATGACGGCTCCGCCTCGCAGAGATGACGGCTCCGCCTCGCAGAGATGACGGCTCCGCCTCGCAGAGATGACGGCTCCGCCTCGCAGAGATGACGGCTCCGCCTCGCAGAGATGACGGCTCCGCCTCGCAGAGATGACGGCTCCGCCTCGCAGAGATGACGGCTCCGCCTCGCAGAGATGACGGCTCCGCCTCGCAGAGATGACGGCTCCGCCTCGCAGAGATGACGGCTCCGCCTCGCAGAGATGACGGCTCCGCCTCTCAGAGAAGACGGCTCCGTCCCTCAGAGATGACGGCTCGGCCCCGCAGAGATGACGGCTCCGCCCCGCAGAGATGACGCCTCCGTCCCTCAGAGATGACGGCTCCGCCTCTCAGAGAAGACGGCTCCGCCGAGGTGATCGGGAGGGAGCCCAGAGAGAGAATTCTGAGGGACAATCTATCAAACCAATCAGCAACAAGCGCAGACACAAGTCAGATGAAGCGGCCGACACGTGACAGCCTGTCGTGTATTTGCAATCTCTGGGCCGGGAATTCTGGGCGGGGAGTCTGGCAAAGTTCCGGAAGAGACTCGGCACAATGGGGGGAGACATCTTCCTTCTAAACTAGGGGTGCACCTGTACCGAGTATTTGGGAGAGGACTCGGCCAAATGCTCCGATGCCGGGCCCGAACATCCGGTATCAGGAAGCCGCTGCCCCCGGCTAGCGTGTAACGACTTGTTGCCTAGCATCCAGAGTAGTCGGGAAGCTGGCCAATCAGGAAGCTAGACGGCAAGTCATCAGGGTCCCCCTCCACCAACACTTTTTTTGAGTCTTCTTTCCTAGACATGCGTCGCCCGGTAACTTCCTCCACCGCTGAAAAGAAAGAAATGTTCTTACCTATATAATGTAGGAATGCATGAAGCCGAGTATTCACCCCGCCCACCTCAATCTCGATTGGCTAGAAGTATCAAGGAACCCCCCCCTACGTCAGCTTGCATTGGCTGATAGTTTTGCGAGTACCTCCCCCGGCCATCTTTCCCTGGTGGTAACATCCTCCACTGCTGGAAAGGAAGTCATGTCCATTCCCTTATCTATGAAGGATGCATTCTACCTTGTTTGTGAAGATGTCCGTCACGGCCGGCGCTAACATCCACAGACAAACCGCGTCTTTCTGAGAGATGAAACCGTTTTGCTTTGGGGGGTGTCTCAGCTGCCGTTGTGTGTCCCTTGTGCGTCCCTGTGCCTTTAAGGGAGGTTGGGCTTGCTCCTGACAAACCTGCACCCAATTTTATCTTTTGCCCCCATGTGCTCCAAGATGGAGACTCCCATTGTTCAGAGTCAGGACCACACTATATAGGAGGTGCCTTGGCGCGGCGGTGCGGCTTTCACATGTTCTGCAGAAGACGTGTATCCAAACCTCTGTTATTAACCTCAGCGGTGAGACGAGTTTTTTTGCATGCCGGCTGGCGAGTGTGCCGGGAAAACTTTTTGCTGTTCTGCTGTTTGAAGCCCATTCCGTGTGCACCGCGCTGTAAAGCTGGTTGTGAGTTGATGAGTGCGTTTGCCATTTGTTTTGCTTGACTGATTTGGTGCAGTGACGCATGGGGGGGGGATCTCAGCTGCCGTTGTGATGTGCGGGGGTCCCTTGTGCGTCCCTGTGCCTTTAAGGGAGGTCGGGCTTCCTCCTGACAAACCTGCACCCAATTTTATCTTCTGCCCCCATGTGCTCCAAGACGGACTCTCATAGTTTACAGCAGGGGTGGCCAAACTCCGGCCCTCCAGCTGTGGGGTGAAACTACAAATCCCACGAGTCATCTCTCTCCGGGAGTCATGTCTGTGGCTGCAAGAATCTTGCAAAGCCTCATGGGATTCGTAGTTCCACCCATAGCTAGAGGGCTGGAGTTTGGCCATCCCTGGTTTAGAGTTAGGACCGCACTATATAGAGGTGCCTTGGCGCGGCTGTGCGGCTTTCACATGTTCTGCAGAAGACGTGTATCCAAAACCATTTTTAACCTTAGCGGTGAAATTAGTTTTTTTGCATGCCGGGAAAACTTTTTGCTGTGGTACGGTATAAAGCCCATTCCATGTGCACCGCGCTTAGAGCTGGTGACGAATTGATGAGTGCGTTTGCCATGTTTTGCTTAAAGGAGAACTACGGGGTCAGTGCTTTTCCCCATAGGTCTCCTAAGGGTAACGGGAGGACACAAACTAGCGTCCTCCCGTCCCCCTAAGCTCAGTATACCGCCAGCTACAGCTCCCCGTATAATGAGACGCCGCAGCGGATCCCGACAATTATGTCTGGATCGCCCAGCTGTGTGAGTGACAGCTGGCTCCGCCTATCTAGAGGCAGACCCAGCTGTACCCGCCCCCTCCCCCGTCCGTTCCGCCAGTCAGCGCTGGTGGATCGGAGCGGGGGAATCCAGCCCCTCCCCTGTCACGGCAGAGTCGTGACAGGATCGAGAGGTGAGCGAACGCCGGTATGTGTTCCCTCACCTCCCGATCTACTGAGCCGACCTGTGACAGTCTCATTGTCACAGGTCGGCTAGAATTATGAGGAGTGAGAAGCACCCCCCTCCCCCTCATAGTTCTCCTTTTAACTGATTTGGTGCAGTGACGCACGGGGGGGGTCTCAGCTGCCGTTGTGTGTCCCTTGTGCGTCCCTGTGCCTTTAAGGAGGTTGGGCTTCTTCCTGACAAACCTGCACCCAATTTGATCTCTTGCCCCCATGTGCTCCAACATGGAGACTCTTAGTTTAGAGTTAGGACTGCACTATAAGAGGTGTCTTGACGCGGCTGTGCGGCTTTCACATGTTCTGCAGAAGACGTGTATGTAAAACCTCCGTTTTTAACCTTAGGCTGGGTTCACACCTAGGCGTATTGAATATGCGCAGTTACCGCTATTTGCGGTTAAAAAAAACGCCCGACAGATGCACGTTTCCGAGGGCTACCTGGCTGTATCCCAATGGATACGCGCTGCAAATACGCCACAAATAAGCTCCTGTACTTCTTTGGGGCGTAGGGCGTTTTGTAGTGCGTTGATACGGCCTGTAATACGCCCAGGTGTGAACCATTCCCATAGGAAATAATGGGATTTCCGTGTTTGAGCGTTTTGCAGAGCGTAGGAACGCGCTACAACACGCCCAGGTGTGAACCGGGCCTTAGCGGTGAGACAAGTTTTCTTTTGCATGCCGGCTGGCTGTCCGAGAAACGCACACAAACACACACACAGCGCGGGTCAGTTTTATCTTTTTATTTCTTATTGATTGTAAATGACTTTTTTTTTTTTTTTAAAACATTAAAAAAAGAAAAAAAAAAAAAAAAAAAATGGACCCTTTTCCAACCACTAAAAAGTATCATTGAGTCAGGACCACGCTAACTGCTAACATCGTAACACGTATGCACAGCGGTCTATTCCCCGCGCTGAGCGATGGGACGTCACGAACCCTCTGCCCCCCTCCTCCGAAGGGCCCGGGGGGGTTCCTGGGATCTCCGGAAAGTTGCACCCCCTCCCCCCGCAT
This sequence comes from Nanorana parkeri, assembly GCF_000935625.1. Taxonomy (NCBI): domain Eukaryota; kingdom Metazoa; phylum Chordata; class Amphibia; order Anura; family Dicroglossidae; genus Nanorana; species Nanorana parkeri. Next base: position 45,539 of record NW_017308377.1, on the reverse strand, counting down.
TGTTCTCAGTCTAAATCGAAATCAAAAAGATGTTCAACGTTCTTGCTGTGACTTGCATGCAGAAATTTCCAAGACTACGTGCGAGAGAGAGAGAGACGGAGAGATGGATCGCCTCACAAAAAAAAGGTTTTGTTTTTGTTTACATTCTAAACGGGTCACATGGTATATATACATGAGAGTACGCACAATATAAACGTGTGCAGAGAATCCCTTTGGGTAAAATGGAGCAATGGCGATGAAACCACTCGTACAAAAACAAAAAAGATCGAGAGCGAGCGACCGAGAGAGAAGTGTTCCGGTAAAGCCGATAAAACGTTTCCGGGCGGAAGGTTGGAAAAAAAAAAAAGGGGCAGATCCCGAAAATGTAAAAAGTCGTCAACTTCCTAATCCTTTTAAAAACTAATTGGCGGGTTTCGGCTTCTCGGCGTTCTGCATGTTGTGCACCCGGATGTGGGCCAGCAGGGTCTCCTCTTTGTTGAAGCTGCGCTCGCACTGGTTGCACGGGAAGGGCTTGTCGGGGGCGTGCGTGGCCTGGTGAGCCATCAGCTGCGTCTTCAGGAAGAAGCTCTCGCTGCACTGGGTGCACTTGAAGGGCTTAGTGTCTGTGTGCACCCCCTCGTGGGTGATGAGCAGGGACTTGTCGTTGAAGCTCTTCTCGCAGTGCCGGCACTTGTACGGCTTGGGTTTCAGGTGGCACTCGCCGTGGGCGTCCAGGCTGCTGCGGTTGGGGAACCACTTGTTGCAGTGGTTGCACTTCTGAGGCTTCTCCCCGGTGTGGGTCCTCTTGTGGGCCACCAGGAGCGACTGGTCGTTGAACTTCTTGTCGCACTGGTCGCAGTGGAAGGGTTTGCCCTCCCGGTGGATGTTGCTGTGAGCGGCCAGCAGGGCCGGCTTGGAGAAGCTCTCGTCGCACACCGGGCAGGGGTAGGCGAGTTTTCCGGTGTGGATCCTCTGGTGGGCTTCCAGGATGGACTTGTCCCGGAACCTTTTCTCGCAGTAGTTGCACTGGTGAGGCTTCTCGTCCAGCAGGGGGCTGTTGCTGGAGCTCGAGTTGGAGCTCTCGGTAGGCGTCCGGCTCGTCTGCGGGCTTTCGAAGGTGTTGTTCGGCACGTGCTGCCGGCGGTGGACCATGAGGTCGGACTTCAGAGAGAAACGGGCGTTGCAGACGTCGCACGGGTGGCCTTGATCGTTCTTATGGATTCGGCGGTGGGCTTCCAGGGCGGCGCTGTGCTTGAAACACTTCTCGCACTCCGCGCAGTAATACTGCCGACGCCTCCTCAGGTTCCTCCCGTGCGTCGGGGGAGAGTAATCGCTGTCGTCTCCGTCATCCTCGGGGCTGTCGTCTTCCCCGTCCTCGTCGGGGCTCTCGTCCAGCCGGATCCTTTTCACCGATCTTCTGTGGCCCTCGTCTTCATCTTCTGGGTCAGGCTCAAGGTAGACGTCAATGGTCTCCACGGGGCTGTCATCATGATCCTCCATAATCGGTTTCAACAAAAGCCTGTAGAAAGAAAAGATATGATAAGACCATTGAGGACTTCATTTGAGGACTAGCAGCACGCAGCATTGCCATAGTGATGGTCTCTCCAAGAACCATGTGGTCCAGTCAGGACCCAATTTGATGTTTGGTGACCAAAGACAATGATTTGGCGTCCAATAGACGACCGCACAGAAAATTTGGAGCAGACCGATGCATGAAATTGAACATTTCGCTCACAGGGAGTCATGTGGACCGTGGAATGTCTTTGGGTACCCTTGAAGGACCGAGTCC
>NW_017308377.1:43399-43743 GCF_000935625.1 Nanorana parkeri | reverse complement strand
GATACATCCCTACCAAGGACACACATCCACCACTGGTGGTCCATTTGCCGGGATTGGATGGAGGAGGCAGGGCGTATTCTGTTGTGTTTGGGTTTTCAGTATGAAACAAACCAACAAATGTTCCCTTCTGAATGTATTTCCATTGCTGTAGTTTACCATTTCTGTCCCATCATGCTCCGAGTGACTACGCGGGGTCTCACTTTAACCTCCCTGGCGGTTCTGTCTGGATCCACCCAGCTGCGTGAGCGACAGCTGGCTCTGCCTATCTAGAGGCTGCACCCGCCCCCTCCCCCTTCCGTTCAGCGCTGGAGGATCGGAGCGGGGAGAATCCCAGCAGGGAGCCG
>NW_017308377.1:41911-43263 GCF_000935625.1 Nanorana parkeri | reverse complement strand
TCAGCTGACCATGGCAACCAATCAGCTTCTCTCTACTCCAGTCTTAGTAAGCTCTCCCCAATGTATGTCAGAGTTGGGAGAGATGATTGACAGCCAGCTCCGGGGTGACGTCTCCAGCCCCCCGATTAGTAGTTATGATTCCCCTGGACTGTCTGACGGAAGAAACCATCCAAACACCTGCACACAACATACAGATATACTTACAAAGCGGACTAAACGAAGGCAAAGCGAAGGAGTCCTCCCAGCGCCGGAGATTATCTGCGGGAAGGAAAAGGAGAGGAGAGTCAGAACTCCCGGAAATTAACCCATAACAGGGACCGAGTGCAGGACACAACGCCTGGGGCCCCTCCACAAAAACGCACCACCAATACCCGGGCGGCGGGAACACGCGGCTGCTCGTGTTAATGGATCAGAACTTTAGCGTACACCCAGAATGAGCATTGTGACTGCGCGGCCTCCCCGTACAGCGCCGTGCAAACTGCTGGCGCTACATGCATCCCTTTACATGTGCAGAGACGACACGGATCTGGGAAATAAAAAAGGAACAATGCACAAAACTAACCGGATGAGACCGTCAACTAGGCACGCCGTCATATATCGTTATCGAAAATGTGGCACCGCAGCCCCCCCTGTACGCCTGCAAATCCTAATAAGGTGCAGACAGGTCTCGCCCCCGACCCCAACTACGTCCTGCAGATATCAGGGACCGGCCTCGTGTCTGCAGAAACACCAGAACATCCGTACAGGGAGCTCAGCTGAACGTGGAGCAGACAAGAGGGACGACCTCAGCAGGGGGGGGAGGTTCATTGTCCAATCAGCACACAAGAAGGAGGAGGCCACTGGAGAAGCCACATAAAACATCAATCGGGCTGTCCTTGTGTCCTCCAGTCCCGGACCAGGGAGGAACCCCCCCCCGAGGAGCGGCACACACACAAGGATGGGACGTTCGAGGCGTCATGTGGCTGATCCCACCATCCACGTTGGTTCTATGAAAGTCTTGAGGGTCAGATGACGCTGGATGTCGGGATCGGAGGATGACCCCACACTTATGTTATAGGTCTACAGTCCTCCTCGTTCTCCTGAAGAAGTCCTCGAAAAGGCATTAAGTGCCCAGAACCGCTTCAATAACCGACTGACATTGAGAGCTTTCTCAGTCACATGCGATCTACATGAGGGGGTCATTGCTGGGGGGCGGGGCTGAACATACTTCAATCTCTTTTATTCACCTTTTAATGGATTCCAATAAAAGATCTTTTCATATATAAAGTCCGATGTTGTGGAGGTACGGGGTGACCCGCGAGTCCCAACAAAGGCTTTGGTGCAATGTCAGCTGTGAGGGATGATTGGACCTT
>NW_017308377.1:29664-41714 GCF_000935625.1 Nanorana parkeri | reverse complement strand
TAAGTCTCAGTTCAAATACTAGTGAGGACACTATCAGCATGGAGTATGTACATCCCCCTATATCTGCCAACCATAGCCACAGCCCTTTAAATCTGAAGGCCCGGGAGGTGGTCGCCCTCCCAGCGGGGGCCTCCTCTGAACTGCGTGGGGTCGTCTAGAAGTGGAGTTCCACTTTAACAGGCTGAGCTGGCCGACGGATCACCTAAAACTCCAAACTCTCCGCACTGACTGACGGGCGACACCGTACCGGACTCTACCCCCGGGATTGTACCGGAGCGACCCGTCTCAGGATCTACAGAACCGGAGCAGGTAAGAATCTGCAATGCACACCGCTGAGCCGGGAGAGATTTTCCTCAATTACAGATCGGCCTCATCGGTCGCCTCCAACCCGAGAGAGAGGGAGTGCGGGGGATCACTAGTCCTGGCCAGAGGCTGGCTGGGCAATGCTGGGACTTGTGGTACATCAGTAGGTACCGGCCTCACGTACATGCCCGGACTCTCCCCTCCCCCGCCTTTATGGCCGATCCTCTGAGCCGAGGCAAAAGCCAAAGCTGGCCGAAGGGCCGGCCATTGGCCAGCCGACAGCCTGCTACTGACAGCTGAGTGGAGTCAGCCGTCATCTCACCACTTGCAGAGACAGATCAGTTGCAAAGACTCCAGCCACTTGCAGAGACAGATCAGCGTCCCCTGGATACCTGGTAACCAGGGGATGCTGATCTGTCAGTACCATGAGAACTCAGTAGAGTCGGCTTTGATACCACCACCGGCTCTGCCGAGCTCTCATTGTAATGACAGCTGGTCCCGGCCAATAGAAAACAGTTGGGCGGAGCTAGCTGTCACTGCTAGCTCCGCCCAATCATTTTCTCTTTTTTAAATACTTTTTTTAACTGTTTTTCTATTCTGCTCGGTACCACAGAAGGTACAGAGCAGAATAGCCGAGCCGAATGCTGCTTGGTGTCATTCGGCTATTTACTCACTGCTGTTCGGCCCCTATGAGAATAGGCCTGAACAGCAGCGAGTAGCCTGCCGGAGGTTCGGCTCAGCTGATCCACATGTTGGATCGGCTGAGTCAAACTCCTTCTGCACTTCGGGTCAGCCGAACTTGCTGAGCATGTTCGGCCGACCCAAAGCCATCCGCAGCAAGCCGATGTACGGCTTATTTTAGTCGGTGTGCGGCAAAATTAGCCGTACCAGCCTGAAGTGAATAGCCGAACAGTGTTCGGCTCACTTCACTTCGGGTCGTTACTCACTCGGCTGCCTTCGGCAGCTTTGTGAATAACCTCCTTAGTTTTAATTGTTGTTGGTCAGATGGGGTAAAGGTAAATTGTACTGGTGGATGGAGAGGCAAGAGTAGGTCCCTTTATAGGAGAGGTTATGTGTTATGAAATGTATTCATGGTTATATATTAATGTGAAAAGATAATGTTAGAGCGGATGTGTATGGAAATTCAAGAAAATATTCCCTTGATTTTGTATTATTTAATCTTGGAAAATTTATAAAAATGTATAAACCATAGATCTATACTCACACAAAAAGGTTAAAAAAGGGGAAAAAAACTAACATAAAAATCAAAAAAGGGGCAGACGTGATTAGCCATTTGTTTTTGTTTTTTCTTTCTTCGCTCTTCTAAAATACAAAAAAATTTAAAAAATCACATTGTGACCTTAAAAATCAACTTAAACACCCTTAATGTTGCCTTTCTTTGGACTCCAATGCAATGGTGAATTTTCAATAAAAGGAATTTTGCCAAAATTGTGGCAGAGTGAAATCAGTCGATTTTGCTTTTAGAAATATGTGGGAATCATTGATCAAATTATTTGTATTATTGTGTTTTTGTGTTGTTATATGTGTATTATCCTTTTTAATCTGTCCAGAATGTTTCATGTTTTGAAATGTTTTGCCGAATTTGTCTTACCAGCTAAACCAACAACAGTGATCAGCAGTACAAGTCTGAGATGAATGAAGTTCCCTTATATAAGGTGAGTCTTTAAATCCTTTGCCTTTGATCCCTTTCCAGGCCGTATTCTGAATCCAATTTTTTTTACAATTCAAATGAGTTCAGGTGATGGACGCTTATCGTAAAATGTCTCATATTCTGATAACCATATCTGGTTGATTCCTGTATTTATAGTATTATTCAGTATATACATTTTTATTTTATCTTATTTCACATTGATTTTATTTATACATATTTTTCCCAACATTTACATCAAAATTTGACAAGAATTTTACTTGCAGATAAATTTTACCCTCACCTTTGAAATAACAAAAAATATATCTTTAGAAATGTTTAGTAATGACAATTGGACATATGTGCACAACAAAAATGTGTGTTTCCAAACGAAACAAATGAAACCAAAAACGTTTTCATTCGTTTCGTCAAAGGAAACAAATTTTTAGGTTGTTTCCAATTCAAAGGCTACGAGCCTTCGAATCCGAAACCGCAAACTAAAACCGCTGGCACTTTCGGCGCATGTACACTGCCATTTTGGCGTAGACCTTGGTGTACACCAAAATGGCGGTGCCCGCTTGTTCGAGCGGCGCCATCTTGGTGTATACCAAAATCTAATCCAAAATGGCAGCGTGCATGCGGAGAACGCGCCGGCGGACGATCTGACCACTGCTCGTTCGGCGTGTGATGTCACCGTCATGTGACATCACACGCTCCGCCTCCAAGATGGCAGCAAGCATGCGCAGAATAAGCCAGCGGCCAACATGGCCGCTGGCGTGTTCTGAAAGCAAATTTATGTATCATTTTAGTATATTCGGGCATACATTAAATCCGGATTCGGACAAACCGCCAAATTAACTGATTTTCGTTGATTTGCAGGTTCGTCCGAATCCGAATGCACATGTCTAATGACAATCTACAAACAGACACTTCTATACAATTGGCGGCTTTTTATTATTTGCATACTTTTTTTTTTTTTTTTCTCCCCATTCTTCTGACAGCGGCCATTTTTACTAAGGGCAGATGAATCTATCTCCCTTTACTTCCTGGAACTCTGGCACATGTGACCAGGACATGTGACCATGCACATCATCTCAGGGGCGGAAAATGCCTTTCCCTGAGATCTCGTGAGATTACAGATGAGATTTCCCAGCTACGCTCTGCTGATGTAACCTTCCCAGGATGCAACACTTGGGCATAGGCTGCATCAGTAATGCCCAAGAGGAGCAGGAAGTGGAAAAATAATAACTGTAAGTAAAACTAAACACAAGTTTGTTTAGCTAATGAATGTAAGATGATTTCATATCAGCATGTAGTGCTGTGTGCTGACGTGATTTTTAGTGAAAGGGGGTAAAGGTCCGCTTTAATGTATATTGAAAGCCAAACTTTCATTTGGTATAGTGTAGGGAATGGTTAAAATACCTGACAGGTTTTTTTTTTGTCCATCTTGCTTCACTTTTTTTTTATTATCACTTCCTGTCTTTTAGACTCATGAAAATGAAATGAGGAAATCTCTCCAATGTAAGGTCAATCTTCTCCTAGACATTGGCTCCTAGACATCAGAACAAAGGTTCCCATTGGACAATTTACCTTCTATTTTTGTTATGTTGGCAACTTAATATTGTAAATTTTTTTAAACGTGGTGCTGCTGATCTCCTACAGCCTCTTTTTAGCCACTTCATGTCTACCTGCTCTCCGTCAACTGCAGCATGATCATTTTCCTGATGGAAACAATAGTGGAACAGGCCTGTTCAATGTGTGCCAGCATGGTAACTTTTAGCCTCCATTGGGAGGGCATGTGACAGGGTGACAATACAGGTGAACTTTAGGAAGATAGTAGCACAGCGTTGTCAACAATTGATTTGGTTTGATGCAACAATATATCTTGTCATATTAAGCTTTGAATTTTTTTATAACATTCACTAAACAAAAGTTGTGTGTGTGCGTGTGTGTGTGTGTATATAAAGAAGCTTTGTGGTTCAAAACGCATAGCCCACCTGCCTACCTGAAGAGCCATCTCTACAGCCTCCTTTTCCACCCCACTCCGGCGGCTCAGTCCGTGAGGCCAGTATTATTTGGACATTGCCCCGCTGCTCGATCCCCCCAACAGCCGACGTCCATCGCGGCCTCATTCAAAGGACTGAGTTACGTCCATACACAGGCTCCCTGCGGACACAGTTCCACTGTGTTGCAGATTGGAAGACTGCACCTTTTTCACCTCCCCGCACCAGAGGATATTCAGCCCAGAGACGGCAGGTCCTGAACAGCCCCAAGGCTGCCACACTCCAGCTCCTCTGCCTCTCCACCTCCTAACTGTGTCTCCCAGCAACAAGGACGCCACAGCTCAAGCTTCAAACTACCCCCAGCCTGGGTACCGCAACAGAAACTCCATCTCCACCCCGGCATTCAAGAGTCTTACAATTGCTGACATCCCGCCTCATCAGGGACTTCATCACCACCGTCGCCGATGACAACGCATCTTTCCTTACTCAATGGTGAGTCTCTACACTTCACACTGTGTTTCCATTATTTGTGAATTCTCACTTCTCGCCTTTACCCTTTGTGTCTCCCGGTGATCCCCCATTACCCATACCGTGAAGGGGCTTACCAGCTCACCCCCCTCCCCATCACCACCATCAAGAGAGTCGGACCACCCTCACAATCAACCAAGCTCCACGGCCCGGCCCACCTCATTCCTTTCCCGGTAGTAGCGCCTAGTCAATGTTAGGGCAGAACGGGGGAGGGGCAAGACTGGTACAAGACAACGGAAGGGCAACAGTGCCGTGTCAGATTCCTCGCATCACCTTTCACCATCTCGTGGAGTCACGAGGCGGCCCAGCGAAGTACTGATGGGGGGGGGGGGTCATAATAATCTGGCCACTCAGTGTATATATATGCAGTGTAACTGAAACAGCAGAAATAAGGAAAATGACGCCGGATGTGGCAGCACAATATATAAAGTCCCCTTGCAGTGCATATTGCTTTAAAGCTGACTATGAATTGATGGATGTGTTTGCCATTCGTTGTTCGATTTGGTGTGGTGACACACTGGGGGCTTCAGCTGCCGTTGTGATGTTCAGTGCTCCTGGTGTTTCCTTATGCCTTTAAGGAGGTTGGGCTGCCTGCCCCCAATTCATCCTTTGCTATTTATGGCCCAAGATGGAGGATCTCATTGATCGGAGTTAGGACCGCACTATGCAGAGGGTCCCTGACGAGGCGGTGCGGCTTACACATAGAGAATGTGCAACTAAAACCTCTGTTTTTAACCTTCATAGTTAGACAGGGTATTTTTTGCAGGCTGGCTGGTGAGTGTGCTGGGAAAGCTTTGCTTTTGTCCCTTGCAGTTCTATTACAACGGCTAAGGGGTGGAGTTCCGAAATGCATCACATGAGGCCAATGATGCCACATGTGTACACCTATGAGCGGGACATTAGCAGTGGATGTCTGGTTACTGTAATAAAGGTGTGTGACGGACTCCCTGATACCCCGACTGGATATCTCCGTCTTAAGCCTGTTCCCTGGGTGCTGGAACCAGAAGCAAGTGAATACAGCATGTGCCAAGAATCAGACAGCACTGACTTTGGAGTGGAAACATGAACTGGTTTATTGGAGAAAGCACACGGAGTTTTATACCTCACAGAATCACACAAGAGTTTAGTGTGTTACATTGAACAGTTCCCACCCCTAGGCAGCCGGGTGCCGCATTGGAATTCCTTAAGCACAGACACTCTTTGAACCTAATGAATGTCCTTAATTAGATGAGAACTTGATCCCATCATCCCAAACAATGGCCGCTCCAGACAGCCTGCTGCCTTCACAAAATTACATTTAGCAGAGATCGTATCCATACAAGATGGAGGTCCGGAGGGTTCAAATCAAGTCAAATTTTGAAAAGCTCTCTCTCTCTAGATAAAATATTAAACAGGAAAACACACACACAGCAAACAAAGTTCTCCGGGGTAATAAACCTCTGCACCCCTAGGTCAGTCACAGGGTTTTTTGTTAAGCAATTTGTGATTAACTTTTCAATAATCGAATTGTCCCCTAATTAAAGAAATCCCTTTCTCGGAGCTGGTTCAGTAAACAGGTATAACATGTGATTTAATCAAAAAAAATGAATATTTTTTTTGATTAAATCACATGTTATACCTGTTTACTGAACCAGCTCCGAGAAAGGGATTTCTTTAATTAGGGGACAATTCGATTATTGAAAAGTTTTGTTGAAACCCTGGAGATTGGTATATTATATATCAGCAGTGTTTTGGCATAACTCCCAATGTTCCCCTGTTTGCTATACAATTTGTGATTAAATTGTCTTTCGATGCATAAGGTTGTGCCCTTGCTCTTTTTTTTGTAAATAAATAAACACACATGTGATCAGGGCCAGATTCCCCACAAGGCCACCGAGGCCCGGCCTAGGGGCGGCAAGGCGCAGAGGGGCGGCAGTGGTGTCCTTGTGGGGAAGTTCCGGGCACCGGGCGGTAAGTTGCTTTCTACATTTAGTCCTGCTTTGCACAAGCAGGACTAATTGTAGAGTGAGGAAGCCGATTGTACGTTTACAAGTGATCTCGGCAATGTCGCCGAGATCACTTGTAAAAAATCTGCAGCCGGTCCATCCGTCCTGGTGGTCCGCAGAAAGTTGCTGGAGTGGTCCGACTGGCCTGACAGTGAAGTGGAGGCGAACAGGTGTGGTCCTTCCCGGTTTGAGTGATTTGAGGTCAACGGGAACACAAGTGGAGAACGATAGAGAGGTGATTTCATTGTGTGCCACTTCTCAACTCTCTATCGTTCACCGCTTGTGTTCCCGGTGACCTCCCACCACTTAAACCCGGGAAGGACCACACCTGTTCGCCTCCACTTCACTGTCAAGCCAGTCGGTCCACTCCAGAAACCAACCAGGCTACATCAATTGGTCCACATCAATTCCTTTCCCTGGTCGTGGCGCTTTCTTCTTTTTTCCTTTTTGTTTTATGATTACACGAGTCGGACAACCCGGTCAGGAAGCTGCACACCACCTTCACTCCTTGCCCACACAAACAATTGGTGAACACCCTGGTCAGAGCGCTGGATATCTGGACTGCCCCTACAATTTTTCACTTGTTTCCCAGTTTTAGAGAGCTGAGTGAGCGCGTCAATAAAAAGCATTATACGGTGAGACAGATCATGCTTGCTTCGCTTCTCACGTATTGAAGAATGTTTCTGTGTCAGTGCATCTTGATACTGATGTGTATTTTGGCCCCCCTTGGTTTGTCATTCTGTTTAGATTATGTGAGTTGTTGTATTTTATTGTATTTCACTGGGCCTAAGTTATTTTGCATGTCTAATGTTAGCTGGAGAAGCGTAATTCACGTTTCGCCTCAGGCAGCAGACCAGGAACACTCCTGCAACACGAAATAGAAACTATTTCACTAGAAGAAACAAATCTGTGGGATCATAACTCAGGAGGAGTGCAACAGACAGAAGCCGTGCAGCTCTCATACAAAGGTCAGTGCTCAGTTTGCCTTTTACAACTAGAATTTAAAGTTCATGTGAAGCCAAAAACGTTTTATGGTTGTAGTTTTGGATGGGGTTGTAGAAGGGATGAAACTCTAGTCCACCTCCTTTTAGCTGTTTGTACCTCCACTGGCAACAGCTCACACCTGCTACCTGTCCTATTAAACATTGTGGGTGAGAATAAAGTGAAGGGAAAAATACAAAAATGTTCGAGTTGCCTCCAGAACAAGAATAGAAGGGAAAATCATCCAAAAAGTCAACACATTCTGCTGACAACGGTCCCCATTGCTGCAGATCACCTCTCATTCCTTGCTGCATCTCGGCACAGGAACAGCTAAAGCTAAATTCATTCTTTAGTGGAAATTTGGGTTTGATAAATTGTTGTACTAAAATTGCGTGACAAAAAAAATTGCAACTGCCACCATGTTATTCTCCAGGGTCTCTGCTTTTGGGGGAACCCTTTTGCTGGCAACAACGTACGCCATACGTAGCTGTTATGCTGTTAGCTGCTCTTTTCACTGGATGAGATTCTGGTGGCTGAGCTGCTGCCAGATCCCTTCCAGGGGTCAGTGAAGAGTGCCCCCACCCAACACCCTCGCCTTGCTTCCCGGGATTCGTTTCCCCTCCTGTGGGCCCAGGACCAGCATCATGGGTCTCGGCGGGTAGAGAGGAGAGATACCAGCAAACATGCGTCCGCTGATCTCCTTCCCGATGAATGGAGCTGACAGCAACGTTAATTGCATCACTTCTGGCTCCTCAGCTATCATTTCCCAGCTAGAGAAGCCTGGGAAGAAGCTATTTTAGCCCGATCTGCACTTGAATAGCTTCTTTGGAGTGGCAAGGTGACACTAGGGGTCTAATAGACACCAAATATCACCATAATGAGAACCTATCACCCCCCTAATATGCTATCACATTTGGGGCTTGTGAGCCCCCTTATGTGGTAGCAATGAAGTAAAGTACAAAATAAAATAAAAAGTTAAATAAAATAAATGTAAAATACCCCGAAAATTGTTTGTCTCCCGCCCCCATGAATGAATAGGTATTATATTGAGTTTTTGTGCACTAAAATTAACAAGTGTGATTTGTACTGAAATTTTGGGTTTGATGAAGAGTTGCACTAATATCATGCAATGTAAAAATTAAAAACTGCCGCCATTTTTTTTTATACAGGGTCTCTGCTTTTAGAAAATATATAACTCTTGGGGGAAGCCTTGGCAGTGAAAGAGTTAAAGGGAGATTCCTACTTCATTATACGAGGAAAAAATGTGTATTTATAATTTGTTTTCCATAGGAGCCAGTAAAGCATTTGCAGCGGCGACCACTCGATCAGTGCAATGCTCTAGCTCCTGCAGACTCTTCCTCCCGTCCCCTGTCCGTACCTCGGTACAGACATTCAGTTACATGGATGGGAGAATGGAATGAAGAGTGAATGGGCTACAAGTGCGGTCATGTCCCACACTCCCATGTCATTGAGAACTAAAACTGGTTTTTCTTCATTCATTGGGTGTTGCGCATTTCTTGGTATTTCGCAATGACACCCATCAGATTCGAATGTTCAGATGCCATCAATCTTTGATTTTGATTGGTGGTTGTGAGTAAATGGCGGCATTTTTCAAATATTGACACTTGCTTTCTCATTCATAAAATAACTATTAACTCCTAAAGGGCCACTGAAGCAAAACATACTGCATTCTGGTAACTATCAATAGATAGATAGACAGATAGATAGATAGATGATAGACAGACAGACAGATAGATAGATAGATAGATAGATAGATAGATAGATAGATAGATAGATAGATAGATAGATAGATAGATAGATATTTCTTCATTTGGTTCATTTGGTTATATTTTTCACCATATTTTTATGTTGCAGGGGTTGGGGGGGGATGTATAATGCTGCCAGGGGTGCTCATTATATTGTATCTTTTATTCAGATATTAATAATAATAAGTATTAAATGTTGCTGTAACTACTTATAAAGTATGTCCTTGGGTTTGGAGATTTCAATGTGCTTGTTACATAAGTAAAGCTGTTTTGTAGATTTTATGGCAGAAAAGACTCCGTAGGTCTCTCCTGCCATAAAATGTTGTTGTTTTTTTGCAAATTGTACACATGACAGTCACACAGGTGCAACTCAATGTACAATTCTAACATATGCAAGTTCGTGTTGGGTGCACATGCATGGGAGTAATGTCATCCCAGTACGGTTTTGTACCTTTACTTCAAGCAAAACCCAAACACTCCAGCGTCATGCAGCAATTTTCTTGGGGGACAAAATACAGGAGGGAGCAAGGAGAGACAGCTAGAAGAGAGAGAGTGGGGAGAGAGAGAGAGAGAGAGAGAGAGATGAGTGGCAGTCAGGATAGAGAGAGAAGAGACAGCCAGGGGAAAAAACAAGGAAAGAGCCAGGAGAGAGAGAGGAGACACAACAAGAAGAGAGAGAGAGAGAGAGAGAGAGAGAGAGGAGAGACAGCCGGGGGAGAGAAATGAGAAACAGCCAGGGGAGAGGAGAGACAGCAAGCAGACAGAAAAGGAGGAGAGACAGCCAGGATGGAGAGAAAAAAGAGAAAGCCAGGAGATAAAGAGTAGGGACAGCCAGAATAGAGAGAGAGGAGAGACAGCCAAGTGTAATGGATCCCGGGGATGCCGCCGTTCCGAGTCACAGAACCGAGCGAAAGCTCCGCCCCGGCCTCGTCATAAGCCGCGACCACACAACTGTCTGGGGTTCCAGCAACCCTATGTGGACGCCTTCCACAGCATCAACCACCCGAGAGCTGACCCCCAGCTGGCAACCCTCCTTGGGCTCTCTGCACTAGTGTGGCCAGGATTACCCCCACCCAAACTTCAGGACGCCTAAACCGCAAGTATTCCCCTCTGGGTTGCTACCCACAGGGGATTCAACTGTCTGCTGTAGCTTATCCAGGATTCGTATGTACTGTTGCCTTGAAGATAAGGGGAGTCTTCCCTCTGCTGGTGACTAAAGATATTGTCTTCACTACTGAGACTATACTGATTCTGTGGAACACTTGTTACATACCTGCTTTAATGAACTGTGATACTACGTGCTTAACATATGTTAAGTGAACATATAAAGTTACACAAACAACAGGTTCTTTGCTATATAACTGATTGGGATACCAGAGTATTGGGGTTGTGTGAATAGAACATAATTACCAAAGAACTGCATTGCAGTGTGAAGTAACATTAGTGAAGCCTATCACTCCCGCTATTGTTCCTAGAGACCACTCCTTATTGCCGCATTCCTTAATACCAATTACTGTAGGTGTAGCAAGCTTAGTTAGGTTGGAAGATAGTCAGATGATGCACTGAGCTTGCTTGGCAATATTAACCCTTGCCATCACGTACTCCTTGGCTAGAGCACGTGCCTGTTTTCTGCCCTGCCGCACATTACCTCGCAGCCAGGTAACGTTATGCGCTCTCTGCCCTTTCGCTGTCAAACTCCGACTCTCAGTTTGACAGCGACAGGGCTGAGAGCCCATACGTTTCCTCGGTCCGTCCATTCGGCCTCCCATCCACCACGCGAGGACCAGGGCTCTGTGGGGTCTCACCAGGGCTCTGTGGGGTCTCACCAGGGCTCTGTGGGTCTAACAAGGCTGGTTAAACCTCACAGCGCCCTGGTGAGACCCCACAGAGCCCTGCTACCCTGGTGAGGCCCCCTCAAAGCCCCGGTGAGACCCTACAGAGCCCTGGTTTAACCAGGGCTCTGTGGGGTCTCACCAGGGCTCTTTGGCGTCTCACCAGGGCCCTGAGGGATCTCACCAGGCTGGTGAAACCGCACATAACCATGGTGAGACCCTACAGAGCCCTGGTTTAACCAGGGCACTGTGGAATCTCACCAGGGCTCTGAGGGTTCTAACCAGGCTGGTGAGACCCCACAGAGCCCTGGTTCAACCACGGCTCTGTGGGGTCCCACCACTGCTCTTCGGGGTCTCACCAGGGCTCTAACCAGGCTGGTGAGACCCCTCAGAGCCCTGGTGAGACCCCTCAGAGGCCTGGTTTAACCAGGCCTCTGTGGGGTCTCAACATGGCACTTTGGGGTCTCCCCTGGGCTCTGTGGGGTCTCGCCAGCCCTGGTTAGACCCCACAGAGCCCATATAGAGCCCTGTGGTATCTCACCAGGGCTCTTTGGGATCTCACCAGGGCTCTGCTGGGTTTAACCAAACTGGTTAGACCCTACAGAGCCCTGGTGAGACCCTACAGAGCCCTGGTTAAAGCAGGGTTTTGTAGGGTCTCACCAGGGCTCTGTGAGGTTTAACCAGGACTAGTGAGACCCCACAGAGCCCTACTTTAACCAGGGCTTTCTGGGGTCTCACCAGGGCCCTGTGGGGTCTAACCAGGCTGGTGAGACCCCGCATAGCCCTGGTGAGACCCCTCAGAGCCCTGGTGAGACCCCTCAGAGCCCTGGTGAGACTCCTCAGAGCCCTGGTTTAGCCAAGGATCTGTGGGGTCTCACCAGGGCTCTGTGGGGTCTCACTAGCCTGGTTAGACCCCACAGGGCCCTGGTGAGACCCTACAGAGCCCTGGTGTTGGTGAGACCCTACAGAGCCCTGGTGTTGGTGAGACCCTACAGAGCCCTGGT
>NW_017308377.1:25950-29368 GCF_000935625.1 Nanorana parkeri | reverse complement strand
TCTAACTAGGCTGGTGAGACCCCACAGAGCCCTGGGTTATTCAGGGCTCTGCGGGGTCTCACCAGGGCTCTTTGGGGGTCTCACTGGGGCGGCTCTGTGGGGTCTTACCAGCCTGGTTAAACCCCACAGAGCCCCGGTGAGACCCCACAGGCCTTAATGGGGCTTCATGTTTAGGTTTCGCCTAAGGCCTCGCAAACTCTAGAGCTGCCTCTGCAGCCAGGAGAGAGAGAGAGAGAGAGAGAGAGAGAGAGAGGGGGAGGAGATACAGCCAGGAGACAGAGAGAGAAGAGAGACAGCCAGGGGAGAGAGAGGAGAGCCTGGCAGGAGAGAGAGAGAGGAGAGACAGCCAGGGGAGAGAGAGGAGAGACAGCAAGTAGAAAGAGGAGAGACATATGATGAAGAAGCTGGCGATGGGTGCCTACTGTTAACATCCCTGGGCACCGAGGACTGAAAAAAATTTGAAAGGCATCACTCAGACGAACCCCTTCTCCACCGCTCTTCCTTAGAACTCTGATATAGAACGCTGCTACAGAACTCTGATACGGAACTCTGCTATAGAACTCTGACATAGAACTCTGACATAGAACTCTGCTATAGAACTCTGCTATAGAACTCTGCTATAGAACTCTGCTATAGAACTCTGCTATAGAACTCTGATAATGGAACTCTGTGATAGAACTCTTACATAGAACTCTGCTATAGAACTCTGATAATGGAACTCTGTGATAGAACACTCTTAGTTTAACTCCAGAACACACTACATAGGGCCGCGGTGTAAGCAGTCTTATATAGTGCTGCTGGGACTTAGCTATGAGCCCTGATCGAACAAAGTCTTGCACCTGACCTTTGGTCAGGTGCAAGACTTTAACCAATTACAGCTTCAGAGGGTGCATCGCGTTGTGGGATGTTGCACGGTCGAACAGACCACAAATATCCCACAAAGTTTGGCGTTCGGCGAACGCTCGAACTGGCAGCCCATCACTACTTATTAATCACTTAAAGCGGACCTTTACACTCAAAAACCAAAGTCTACAAATGCTCCCCTCTATGTATGATGATTAATAATAACATAGACCCGTCAGGTGTGAAATGCTGTGATTGTGAAATACTTACACTTGCAGAGCATTCACTTCCTGCTTTGAAAGTGCAAATTACTCCAGTTTGCCGACGCAATGCACACTGGGATTGCCTTGTCATCAGCAGAGCATTGCTGGGAAATCCCATCTGTCATCTCGCGAGATTTCAGGTAAGGGCATTTTCCTCCCCTGAGATGATGTGCATGGTCACATGTCTAGTCACATGTGCCAGAAATCCAGGAAGTAAAGGGAGAGCTAGTATTCTGCCCTTAGTAAACATGGCCACTGCCAGAGGACTGGGGAAGAAAAGAGAAATAAGGTATGCAAAGAATACAAAGCCGGCAATTATCTAGAAGTATCTGTGCGTAGGTTGTCATTACTAAACATTTCTAAAGGTGTGCTTGTTGTTATTTTAAACATATGGAAAAAAATCCTCTTTAAGTAAGCAATATTTTAATATATTAATAAAGGTGTTGCTTTTATTGCTCAAGAGGAAGCATTGCCCACTATATTTTTGATGGGGTGATTAGACCTGCACAAGGGTGAAATGTGTTTGAGTGGGCTGGTCCAGAGAAGGAGGGGAGGAGTCTGCAGTTCAATCAAGTCGGCTGCATGTTTTCCATGTGCTGATAAGTTAAGCTGTCCATACACTGTCAGAACTTAGACTAATTCTGAGGAATTGACCAAAATTCTAACAGTAGAAGGCCCTGCTGGCTCAACAAAAGACAATTACTTAATTATCTATAGTTGACGAAACCGGCCCGGAAATTGTCAGCCAAAGAGTGACTGGCGAGGTGGGTCTTCTATCCTCGCTGATTAGCATGGATGGAAGAATCAGCTGCATTTCTTCTGCTCAGAATGCAGGATGAAAATCTAATCTTCTATTGCCAGCTTTAAGGTGCTGAAGAAACTTTGTGTGCCATTGAAAGTTTTAGTTGTTCTCCTGAAATTGTGCATCAGAACACAAAGGAGCAATCAGTGCAACCAAGATAAGGAGGATGCGGCTTTGAGAAATGTGGGTTTGAGAAGCTCCATTGCTTAACACATCCATGGTGTAGATGGTGGAATTAGCTGCTTCATTATAGGGACAATGTGTGGATCACGTTCCTAACTGTTCCTTCATCTTCATGTCTTCCTTTATCTTGTATCGGCTTCATTCAGGTGAGAATTCAATGATACTTCCAAGAAGGCGGCAAATTTGAACCTTCACCCGAACAGCAAGTGAAGTCTCTGTGCTAACAGCTCAGGACACAACAGACCATCCATACAACAGCTGAGCCGTGTCCCTCGTCTCAATGGAGGTCAGTACTCAGTCTCAACTTTACAACTTCAATTTAAAGTGTATCTAAACCCAACACCAGAAATGTCATCTATTGAAGCTCCCCAGTCCTTAGATGTGGCGGCTGCATTAGTTTTCTTTTTTTCAGGCCAAGGGCATTTTCAAAATAGCAGGTGAACTTGTCATAAATGCCAAATCCTTGTCACATTGTGTGCACTGAACTGATATATTAAACAATGTTATCTTCCTTATGATAACACATATACTTAACACACTTCAATGTCCTATTGTGACAACGCTCATTCACTGTACTGTATCTATGGAGGGAGTCATGGTTGTCATCTAGGTTGCCGTCATATTTTAAGGATTAAGTCACTTTAGGAATAGTGACAGACACTGAGAATGACACCCGGCATACAGGACAAGAGAAGTGGTACTGTGCAGAGTCCATACATACAGAATAAGAACAGATACCGAGAATGACACCCGGCATACAGGACAAGAGAAGTGTTACTGTGCTGACTTCGTACATATAGAATAAGAACTGATACTGAGAATGACACCCGGCATACAGGACAAGAGAAGTGGTACTGTGCAGAGTCCATACATACAGAGTAAGAACGGATACTAAGAATTACACCAGCATACAGGACAAGAGAAGTGTTACTGTGCTGACTTCGTACATATAGAATAAGAACTGATATCGAGAATGACCCCCGGCTTACAGGACCGGGCACATAGTACTCTGTTACATAATAATTTTGCTTCAGAAGGAGAAAAGCGCCATATTCATTTTTTCCCTTTCTCATCATTTGTGTACATGGCAGAGTTCAAACCCAACCAGCCTAACTAAGGCAAAGAAACAAATACTACTGAAACATCTTGGAAAGCTGGATGAGAAGAGTTTGGAAACATTTAAGACGGCTCTTTGCCTGCTGAAGCCTCGGCGTGGAGCTGGACGTATTACGATGGGAAAGCTTAAATATAAATCCTTAGAGAAAATTGTTGATTTTATCTTCACTTATCACACTGAAAAACATGGAACACAAACCGTCAGAAAGGC
>NW_017308377.1:12659-18344 GCF_000935625.1 Nanorana parkeri | reverse complement strand
CATCTCATATTCTATGCCCCTATTGGGGCGGCACACTATGTTTTGTTATAGGGAACATCTAGAAATGTTATTGGTGAGGACAACAGAAAGTGAAAACAGGAGAAGATGTTGAAGAAAAATGTATTCTTAGTTCAGCATTCTGATTAGGAAGGGTCTGCTAAATCCAATCGAATCTCCCCATGTGGACTGTGATATATCTTCTCCGAGACCAGGACATAGCTGCCACTTTCCCGCCAGGACCCTGACATGTAGCAAATATGATATTTTTGCAGCTTGGTATTATAGAAATGTGATCTGCCATTCCAAACACTTGTGTGCATTTTTAAAGCTTCTACATCAAAAGTCATGGTAGATAAGCAAGGTGGGAAACAAGTACACCCCAGCGCTCCCAAAATGATGGTGCCAACCGCTCCTCCTGTACCACGCTCTGAACCGTCAGCAAAAAAAGTAGAGAGAGAACAAGACAGAGATGCTGTGCTAGAAGCCCCAAAGAACAAAGAAGGAACTGCAAGAAAAAATGAAGGACCAGCACATGACCCACCCAGACCAGGTAATGTAAAGGTCGGTATTGTATAGTTATACTCTATAGATTTGGGCACTTCATTTACACACCAGATACCCACCATTTATTTACTGACCACCCATGTAAGGACAACCTGCTCCACTGACAACCAATGTATGGACAACCTGCTCCACTGACCACCAATATAAGGGGGTCCTTCTTCCACTGACTATCAATGTAAGGGGGGCTTCTTCACTGGGGACACTTTTCTACTGACCACCAATGTAAAGGGCCCGTCTTCCACTGACCACCAATATAAGAGGGGCCTTTGTCCACTGAATATAGGGGACATGATTCTAAGACCACACTTGCAAGGCTGTCCTTCTTCCACTGTAACCCCCTTACAGTCTTGTCCATCGATCATCAATAGAGGGGACAATTTTCTACTGACCGCCAATGTAACCACTGACTGTGAGGGGACATTATCATTTTCACTGTCTGCTTTTCTTCTCTTGTCATTATTATCATTTGTTTCATTTGAACTTAATAATTATATATTGAATGAGGTTAGAAATTATCATCCTTCAGTGTCAAATATGCTATCTACACTAAGTTTCCTTTCTTTCTTTTATTCTCTTTATTTCTCTTTAAATCAGATTAATAGATTCTTGGTATTATAGAAATGTGATCTGTCATTCCAAATATTTTTGTGCATTTTTTTAAAGCTTCTACATCAAAAGTCATGGTAGATAAACAAGATGGGAACGTAGTTACCGAAGCTGTGATAATCATCGATGATGATGATGATGATGATGATTATGATGATGATTATGAACCATTCTCTGATCCCTCACCAAAAAAAATAAAGATAGAACAAGACAGAGATGCTGTGCTAGGAGTCCCCGAGAACAAAGAAGGACCTGCAAATAAAAATGAAGGCCCAGCACATAACCCACCCAGACCAGGTAATGTAGTAATACTATATAGATTTGGGTTCTTCATTTACACACCAGATACCCATTTATTACTGTCATCTATAGCCCTGAGATGAACTCTGCTTGAGTCTCATTTGTCTTTCACCATCTGAGGCAAAATAGCCTCCTGTGACCTACTTTATAGGTATGAGGATTGGATTTGCTGTTGGGTTTGAGGTGAATGCTGCAGGTTTGAGATTTGCGACCCCCGGAGCATTTATGTGCAGACTATCCTGGGAGAATTTTCTTAGGCCATAATTCTCTGCATGAACTACGGCCATGAGACGTAAAAGGGCCAATGGGGAGGCTTTTGGTAATCCAGCCTCCTCACTATAAAATGGGAGGGGCACAGAGCAGTCATAGTGTCAGTGACTTGGTTTTAAGAAACACTGACACGCTGCAGAGGAATAGCACAAGTATGTAAAACCAATGTTTTTCTTTTTTCAGTTTTGGATGAAATGTGGAGGTGTTAGAACCTAGACATGTTTTTATTGTTGTCTGTGCCCTTGCTGGGGTTATTCACACTCTCTATTTGTCATAGTGACTATTGCCAACAAGAAATCCAATATTTTAAATTGTAACCAGAGCAAGAATAGAGAAACTCCTCTAATAAGAACAGAGGTGCTGGTGACAAGTGTCTGAAAGAGAATTTCTCCCTCATTTTGGAGAGATTTCCTCATAACTCCTGTTGTGTCTTCAGGAGAGGAAGTGAAGAAAATCTCTACAACTGGATACAGAAATAAAAGAAGTTAATATGTTTTTTACATCTCTCCTTAATCTATCTAAAACTTAAATAAACTAATTGGGCTCTAAATAAACATTAAGCATTCCTCCATTTTAAAGGAGAACTATGGGGTTAGGGCTTTTCCCCATAGTTCTCCTTAGGGTAACGGGAGGACACAAACTAGCGTCCTCCCGTCATCCAAAGCTCAGTATACAGGGAGCTACAGCTCGCGGTATACTGAGACGCCGCAGCCGGGACGGATCCCGACATTACTGTCTGGATCCACCCAGCTGCGTGAGTGACAGCTGGCTCTGCCTATCTAGAGGCAGAGCCAGCTGTACCCTCCCCCCTTCCCCGTCCGTTCCGCCAGTTAGGGCTGAAGGATCGGACAGGGGAGGGGGGAATCCCTGCAGGGAGCCGTGAGAGTCACGGCTCTCTGCACGGATAGATCGAGAATCGAGCGAGTGATGGTATGTGTTCTCTCACTTCCCGATCTACTTAGCCGACCTGTGACAGTCTCATTGTCACAGGTCGGCTAGAACTATGAGGATGAGAGGAAATCACTCATCTCATAGTTCTCCTTTAAGTGGACTGAGCACCCTGCAGGGACATGCTGAGTACAAGGAACTAACATTGAGTAACATGCCGAGACAATGGAGCATTCTGCCATTGACATACCAAGAATATCGGCATGGACATTTTGAATACACAGAGCACTCTTCCTACAACATGCCATGCACAAGCAGTAATCTGAGGTACTTCATGTACCTTTAATAAATCTCTATTTTTCTATTCCTAACTGTCCTTACCATGGCCGTACTTTTCTTTTCAATGATATTGGTCTGATAAGCCTTTCAAAGTCACTTACCGCAGCAAACTAAAGCAAAAGTGGAGCAGTTCTCGGTATCAACCAATTACGCTCCTTGTTTTTACTGACACAATAGACATGTAAGCTGAGGAAAAATTTCAGTTCGGTTTAGATATTTTGTTATTTCAGAATTCGGATCCGAAATTAAATTCGGTTCGGGTTTCAGACTAAATCCGAATTTTTGTTAGTTTCGGATGAGTTTATGAATATTCATTTGGAATGCCACAGAAAACCATATACAGATATTAATACTAAAGCTGAATCTCCTGGATCCAAATTTCCGAATTGCATTCGGGAGCTCCCGAATGCCATTCGGGTCTGGGAGCCTCAGCTTTAGTATTATATGTATATACTGTATATGGCTCCCATGTTGCCGTAACGAAAAACTCGTGTTCAGACCCATTCGGCTGCATTAAACCGAAAAACACATCTGATTGGCCAGAAAAGTCACACATCCGACTCAGTTTAGTTTTTGAACGAAATTCGCACGGGTTCCGAAATTCGGAAACGTAAATTCGGAATCGGACACATTCGGATGCATTTGGGATTTGGAAATTCGGATGTGTCCGAATGTCCGAATTTCAGAAAACTTGTGTGAATTTTTATTTGGAATGAAACTAATCGCACATGTCTAACAAATAAGATACAGGAAGAAGCTGCCCTTTAGTGTTCACAAATTAGGCTCAATTTTGTAAAAACTCTCATAATCCGGATTTCTCTCCATTGTTACGAGTCAGATTTATTTTGTTTAATATTGAATACTATTAGAGGTAAATGTCCCCAAAAAATGTGGGCAAAGTAATAACAATCAATTTTAATTTTTTTTAAATGTGGGAATCTTGGGTGAAATCCTTGATAAATAGGCCGTGTTCTATTATTTGTGTTATCCTTTTTAATCTGTCCAGAGTGTTTCATGTCACTGTTTTAAAATGTGTTTTGCTGAATTTGTCTTACCAGCTAAACCAAAAAAAAAAAAAAAAAGCAAAAAAAACACAAAAAAATAAAACTCTTTTAAATCTTACTGTATACTGTATACAATTTATTTGGATGTGGTTCTCTGGTGTAACTTGTCTACTTAGCATAATTGCTATAATGATTATTTTTCAGTACACACATTTTTATTTTATTTCACATTGCTTTTGTCTATATTTTGTCCTCACATTTACATCAAAATTTGAGGATAATTTTACTTAATCTTACGCCTTTTGTTTTCATTTTGTATAGAGCAGGTAATTCAAAATGTAATTTTTTATTTTTATTATTTTATATTTTCCCCTCACTTTTTTAGTCGGAGTGTCAACAGCCACATGGACATATAGAGAGCGTAAATATCCCTAAGAGATACATAGACAGTGGTTCTTGCCCCTCACTGCTCTATCCCAAACTAAAATACACAGAAGTTTTGCCTTTAGTTATATTCTAAAGGAGTTCTAAACCTTGACTAGATGACCTTTAGTCTGCACTGCTTATCATAAACAATTGCTATTTTTTAAAGTAAAATGCTGGTTTCTTTGTTGAAACTTAAAGTGATATTAAAGGCAAAAAAAATGCCCCCCCCCCCCATGTAAATGTTAGCACTTACCTTAAATGATGTCTCTTTTTCTGATCTTCCTCTTCTTTCCCCATGTTTTCAGCTGTCCCTCCAGCGGTGTGACATCACTACGATCCAGCGCTGACTGCTCTGTCTCTCCGATCCAGCGGTGTCTGCAGGCGGGTGCACGCGTCCATAGACTTACCTTGCGTCTCTGCTCGTCTCCCGGCCGAGAATCGGAACTGCGCATGCGCCCGCCCCAAGATCCTTTGCGGCCGTACGAGCAGTTCCTGATTCTCGGCGCGGGAGCGAGCAGCGATAACGAGGTAAGTTTAAAATAATTCATTAATTTTATGTTGGTAAATATTCACACTTTTATTTTTTTTTATTTTTAGGACACAATCTCCGTGGTCTCTCGGGATGAAATCACTTTCTTTGTTACATCATAACCTGGAATAGCATTTGAATCATAACCCGGAATATCATAAGATGATTTTAATGAAACATTATATCTTGTCATATTAAGCACTAAAACCTTTTTAAATAAAATTTACTAATACATTTCTGTACCTCATATGCATACTAATACAATTTTGCACCTTATTCCATTCTTGGCGAGTCAATTTTACCTCCAAGCACCGATTTAAAAAAGTAACCTGAGATAAAATATTACAGTTTTGAGATCTTTTTTTTAGACCAGATGCTGCCGTCTGTACAATAGAGACGGGCTGCATCTAATCGGGGAGGGTGCAGCACTTTCGGGGGAGAAAATGGTTAGAAGACTGGAGGAGCTTTTAAACTAGAATAAGGGGGAGGAAAACAAATTGTGTATAATAAATGGAGAGCAAGGAGCTACAGGGCCAATTCTTATAGGGGACTGTAATATAAGGGGAGTGCAGAGGGCTCACAGCGGTCCATCCACTTTGTAATGAACCAACCGTACCAAGGTCAGATACAGGATTTAGTTGCACTTCAGGAATGAGCAATAATGAAACTCATACCGCTAGCACCAAAATAAAATGTATGTACACCAATGCTAGAAGTCTAGCAAACAAATTAGAGGAGCTCAAACTTATGTTCCTTGAA
>NW_017308377.1:2787-12599 GCF_000935625.1 Nanorana parkeri | reverse complement strand
AAGAAAAGAGCAGGTCGGCCCATTAAAAGAAGAGAACGGGAGATTAATCACAAATGACCGGGAGAGGCCTGAGGTGTTAAATTAATTTTTCTTCTCAGTATACACTCAGGAAAAAGACGGGTTTAATGGAGATAAGAAGGTGAGTAGCTCAGTGCGCAATATACCGCAGTGGTTGACGGTAACGGGGTTACACAAAGACTAGAAAAACCTAATGTGTGTAAATCTTTAAGACCAGATAACCTGCATCCAAAGGTACTTAAAGAGCTCGGCCATGTTATAGGGAGACCATTATTCCTCATTTTCAATGACTCCATAATGACTGGAAGGTTACCAAGTGATTGTTCTAAAGCTACAGTGTACCAATGTTCAAAAATTGGAGGTATCTGCATTTTCTACACGTCAGTTTACATGTTCCATTGTATATTCTTCTATATAAGTATCTTCAACTCATCTATTGTTTACTTGCCATGAATTTTGTGTATACTCATTACTATTTTTATTATTCAGTAGCTATCATTTTATAGGAGCATTTTATAAGGGTTATAGGGTTTATAAGAGGTTTTGTGATTCTTATTCTTCTGCCAGTGTTTTAAAGTATATACATTGTATCTTTTTTTTGTACAATCCTCTCCTGTTTTATAAAATACTTTCTTGGGTATATGGCTCCTCTAGAGGCGCCCTATTAGAATAGCATGCACTTCATCATTTCAGTTTTATCAATAAGTATTTATTTTAATAAGTAATTATTTTGAAAGTGTTATTAGGCATTTAGTTGGCTTCATTCATTGGGAATATTGTGTTTATTTTATTCCACCAATGCATTTGAATCCACTGTTATTGTAATAACCGCAACCACTATTTGCTATATATAAAGTCCCCTTGCAGTTCTATCACAAGGGCTAAGGGGTGGAACCCCAAAACACACCATCATAGCAACATTTCTTGAGAAATTGCATCCCTTACTCAAGGCCACCCAGGTAGCTAAAGAGGCTGCATGTGTATACCAATGAGCAAGTCTTTAGCAGTGGGTCTTATTCCTTCATTTAGCCCCACCACAGTCTTCAATGACCCTCCATATTGTTTGGCCAATGGGCAGAGGAATCTGGATGGTGATAGTAAGGTCTGCCAGAGGTGAATAAGGAGGGATAAAGAACAGAAGCCATTGAGACTATTCCTCCTGACAGAGTAATGTTTAATTCAGGGCAAGTGCTGTATTAGGAGACTTCATTGAAAACAAACAGTCCTTAAAGTGTAACTCTTGGCAAAATACAAAATGACATACCGGTATATGTTGCAGTATGTTAGTAGCATTAAAGGGAAATTCAGAACTACCCTAGCACTGGGGATTCCCCCACACCGCAAGGGTCAAATTCTAATTTTTGTCTAGGGGAACAATAAAAATCTAATGCTCTGGGTTGTGGGTGGGCCGTCAATGTCCTCAGTTACAATGTTGGTCCTGCATTATATGTGATGGCGTCAGAGTGGCTGCAACTGACAGATCACCGAAGAGAAGCAGCTTCACCAAGGAGACCTGGTCTGAACCTGAGCCCCTCAGAACTCAGAAGCTACATGGGACCATCCATGGCCACCCAGTGGATGATTCTTCCGCTGGCGCCCAATAAGACTTTCCCTGTCCCGCCGCCATGGCCATATTAGATCAACATCACTGACCAAGTATAGTCATGTGGTCATATAAGGTCAATCACATCCTATACATCCCACCCCATTGCTTACATGTAGCTGCAGACAGGGAATTCCCCGGCCACAGCTGATTGAACAGCAGCTTCCTCCTGTATTCAGAGAAGCTCACATTTAGACCGGGTTAGCTCTGAACCTGAGGTCATCCCTACTTACAACAGTCAGCTTTTGTTTACATGGTTTACATGTTTTTTTACCATAAAGGAAAAAAGCTATCACTGTAATTGCATAAATAAATATCAGCTGGATCTGAATTTTAATTTGCTTGTCTCCTACTAAGACTTTCCCTGCCCCACAGCTCCACATAAATGAAGAGGAGGGATACTTGTGCTGATGTCTTTGACCAAGTATAGCCACGTGGCCATATAAGGTCAATGATGTTCTCTGCATCCCATCATATTGCTTATGTGCAGCTGCAGATGGGGAATTCTCTGGCTGTAGCTGATTAAATGGTAGCATGTCTCAGGTTCGTTCATTGTAATTGTTGAAAAACATATCAGCTGGAACTGAATTTTAATTTACTTTTCTTCTACTTCAAACTACATGTCAATTGAAGACTACCTTGTCCACAGGGTGTCATCGCTGCTGTGCGATTTCTCAACATTGACGCTCTGTTAAAGGAAGTGGAAAGTAAGAGATCTACCGGCAGAATCAACAACTAATACAACAATGTTGCAGGGGCTTTGTTAATGCTACAGACAGACTGCCTCATATATTGTACGCCATTTTTTATTTTGCCCAGAGTTCTACTTGTAAAGGAACCCGTCGGTGTAGAAATATCGGAGCTTCCATTGCAGAGGCAATCTGAGGCTCAGAGGTCAGAACAGATACAACACTTTCAATGGGATATTTAACAGACCATAAAGGGAGAAAACAAGAGAAGTTCATTGTTTGAACATTTTTAATTATCACAATAAATGAGTTCTTGAGTGGAGATCCCTGAAGATGAGCAGACAGATCCACACACACAATCTGGGGAGGAATGACATGTTGCTCATTTTAGTTTCTGGCTTTTCTGCAATTAGCTTTCATTGAAGACTTTCTTTAAACTTTCCAGAGCTTGTTCTTTGGTGATGGTTTTCCAGCTGTCAGGTAAATTTGCTGGCCTTGCATCATATTCTTCAGCAAACATCATATTAAACTGCACAAATATGTATTTCCAGTAATCTGAGGACTCAATGCTGGGATCTGGTTGTATGGACCAATCTGGAAAGTATGTACGATACTCCTTGAATGGGTGTGGTTTGCCTTTTGTTTCTGAATTTCTAAATCTAACATCAGATACAACAGAAGAGCTACATATATTAGTTGACAAGTCTCCACTAAAAAGCCATCTGTATCTCCCCAGTCCTTCAGGTCTATGGATAGTGGCAAAGTGCTCCTTGTGTTCATCACCTCCGGCCTCACAGGGTACTTTACAGAATGGACATTGCTTCCCGCAGCCAACAACCTTCCTGAACAATTCATCCTGAGGCTTCATTGTCACCCTGGAGAGTACAGACTTTATATTCATAGATTGCAGCTCTGACAAGATTTCTGATTCTGTGTCTTGGAGGAAGAGCTGAATATCAGAAGAAAATTGGCCAACAGCAGCCTTGTTCTGGAAAGTGACCAATTTTAATGCAGAATGGGGAATCACTAATAGGTTTTTTAGCCCCTCACACACACTCTTCAGAAACCTCTCGACAGATGGAGTTTTAAGACTTTGGTCTTCCTCAAGAGCTGCCTTTACTTCCTGCTCACTTCAAGGAGAATATTCTCTTCTAAGGTTTTCAGGGTTTGCGCATTAGCATATTTGTTTTCAATGTAGTTCAGTATCCAGTCTTTGGTATATTCTTCATAGGAGCCAATATATTTGAGGTATTCCTGGAATGACATTTTTTCCAGCAACATCTTCAGCAGAAAACTTTGAAAAAAGGTTCTGCTACTGAATTTCCTATTGCCTGAACTTTGCATGATGTCATCTACAATTTTATTTCCAAGATGTTTGAAAACATAATCCTTCATGGCTGGTTTAAGGCATCGCTCACAAAACTCTTTGGCTTTGGTCTGACATATGTCTTTCTCCTGAAATGTGTTGATAAACGTTGATAAATACTGAGGCTTCAGTTTCTCCAGACACAGTTTTGGGTCGTTTTCTTTAATGAACTTGTCGTGTATCACCTGAAACTCTCCGGATGCTCTTGTAAGAATGTGGCACTTGATATCCAATTCAAAATGTTGGGAGTAGTTGAGATTTTGGGATTCTTTGGTAAGCTCAGTGTTGCTGATGTGAAGTATTTCCTTGCAGTAGGTGTCGTTATAATCTTCTGCAGTTTGCGCCTTCTCTTTGACGTATGCATCACACTTAGATATTAGCCAAGCCGAAAATAGTTTTATTTTTTCATAGGGTTCATGGCTCTTACCACCAATGAATGTCTGGAGCAATCCACTCTTGATATATTTTTTATCTATTTTAAATTCCAGTTGCACAGTCTTGTCTAAGTCCTTCATGTGTAATAATTCTTGGACAGCTGACCCTTTATTACTCATGTCATTGATCAGTTCCTGTAGCATAGATTTACTAACAACTCGTCTTTCTATTTTCTCTATCTGTAGATCAGCCAGGGTCTTCTCCCACATCTTGTCAAATTCCTTCTGTAACTCTTCATCGCTTAGCTTCTGATTGTTCTTTGCGCTCACTGTAAGGAGAACTGTGATCTTGTCTTCAATTGACTTCTGGGAGTTACACTGCATATTCTGAATCTTCATCTTTCCTTTTTGGATAGAAACAACCTCTTCATATTTGCCAAGAGCGTTTCTTTCCAGTTTTTTCTTCAGCGACTTAATGCTCAAAACGAAATCTTCCTTGTAACGTTCTATCAGGTGAACGTTTTCCTGTTTATTTTCAAAATAGTTTTCAAGCAAATCCAAAAAAATTTCTTCTTCACTGAGACACAAACTTTTCAGCTCATTCTCGAATGTTAAATGCCGTTCATGAGTTAGACTTTCTGCATTCTCGTTCCTAATGTTTGTCTCTGCGCAGATCATCCAATCACTGACGGCTTTTTGGAAATCCCATTCCCATTGTGAGTACTGTATAGACAGTTTGTTGTAAGCGTCCGCCACCAGGCTGTTTCTGAAACTGAAGATGAACTTCTCGTGTTTAACGGCAGTCCATAAACTTTCTATCCATGTTATAAATTCAGGGATGGTTAGAGGCCTGTGCAGTGACTCCTTGCATTTCACGAAGTCCAATAAATGTTTTTTCAATTCAGACACATGCTCGCTGTACCCAGAATTTATTGAAGCCATCGGTGGGACCCCAAGCCAAAGCCCAGGAATGTACCAGTTGTCTTTCTCCAGGTTGTAGTCCATCACATCACTGAAATGGTTTTATCTCGGTTTTCTCTTCCATCTTAGAAGCTACTTTTGTCATTTCATCCAGTTGTTCCAGAAGTTTCTTCCAGTCTCTCATGTTTTTATTATGAGCTGACACATCACTGACATTTTGGTGTACAAACTGGCAATTGGGTTTCTTCCCAACTTCTTTCATTCTCAGAAATGCATGGACCACAATCTGTAAAATGTCCTTCATTTCTGTTGTATTTTCCATGGCCATGTTAATTATTGAGATATCACTCAACCCAACAACCAGAGTGGCCAGTTCATTGTCATGTTCATAGCTTCCTTCCAAAGAGGCCAACTCTGGAGCTTTAAGACCCTCAGTGTCAATTACTAGGATGAACCTACAGCCCAATTCCTCCTGGAGGTTTTCTTTCACATTCAAAAGAGTCATAAAGGCTCCTCGTGTACATCTTCCACTGGCCACCGGGAACTGCAGACCAAACATTGTGTTGAGAAGAGTGGACTTCCCTGTACTCTGCACTCCCAGCACTGTCATTACTCTTATTCTGCATTTTCTTCCCATTTTGGTGTCTAGCTCAGTCAGGACATCAGTAATCCATTGTAGGGGGATACTGGAAGCATCTCCATCTATCAACTCCAATGGGAACCCATCCATCAAGAGGTTGGAAGCAATTCCTGGCAGCCCAGTAAACTGTTTTTGGACTATTTTTTTTTTTAAGCATAAAATATTCGGCCTCATAATACTGCCCCATCTCACGGAGGAAATGTTCAATTCCTAAAGAGCTGTCGGAGATTTTTTGGTCTGTCCTTTTAAGCTCTTCCTTATTAATTGTCTTGTCGTTACATTTTTCTTTGTATAAAGCTTGAAGTTCAGAAAGATGTTCTCTAGTAATTGAGTCGAGTTCAATTTTCATCCATTTCAAGAAATATTGTTTCCCAGTTTTAGAGAGCTGAGTGAGCGCGTCAATAAAAAGCATTATACGGTGAGACAGATCATGCTTGCTTCGCTTCTCACGTATCGAAAAATGCTTCTGTGTCCGTTCATCTTGATACTGATGTGTATTTTGCCCCCTTGGTTTTTCATTCTGGAAAGTTCCTTTTCTACTTTGGAAAGGCGTTTCCAGAGATCTCCTTGTAATATCATTGTGCTTTGTTTGTAATCAGCAACATCTTTTATTTCTTCTGTTATGCTGCTGGCAAGTTCTCTGGCTTTCTGGCATTCATGATCGCTTTCGTCTACATGGATTTTGAATCTTATTGCTTCCTTCCCTAGATCTGTCATAATAATTCTCTTCATGTTCTTGTGTAAGAAATTTACCATACTGCTTTGAAGTTTGCCTACAAATGCTGCATCATTTGCCTTGCCTGCGTATAATATCACATTTGATTTTTTTAACTTGAGAACTGGACTTAAGTTTTGAAGAGTCTCCAATGTCTGCGTACTTACTGTTTTCCCAGGACCTGGAGTAACGATGAAGTAATACTTGGTGTCAGTGTTGCTGCAGGATGATAAGAGTCTGAATTCTTCCTCAGAAATACTCTCAATGAATATAAATACAGCTGATGAAACTCGAGTCAGAAACATGAACTGGTCCCAGTTGGTCTCCATGTCTCCTCGTAGGTTGGCCACTGTGATGGGCTCGGGGAAAACATCAGACTTACCACAAGGAAAATACTAGGACATTTCCACCAGTCCATCAGACATTTTCCTCTTGAGGTTTCCTCCATCCATATTGTCATGGATGAAGAAGTTGTTATGTAGCTGAACTGGATTCAGAACTTGATTTAGGGTTTTAGATTTTGACAATTTAGTTTTTCCCAGCCGGACAAAGGAGTAAATCGGCATAGGTACATTGACCACATTTTCTTCCTTAAACCCTTTACTGTCAGCTAGTGACTGAGGTCTCCACTTCTTCACAATGTCCCTCATTGCCCAAAGCATGAGGGTGCAGTGTGACCCATCACCAGCAGGCAGCAGCAGAGGGACAGCAAACTGACACATGGCCATTTTGGTCACAATCTCTTGTTGTAAAAAACTGTCTGAACAATGCAGGAGGACGCACAGGACATCAAGGGGGTGAATGAAATTTGAGGAATTAGTTTCACCCTTAATAGAAAAAGCATTAAATAGGTTATTGTCATCATCGTCATCATCATCAACAGACTGATCTTTGTCAAGCAATATCTCTCTAGCAGTTTGATTCAAGGCCATGAGTTTCCTTAAGTAATTCCAAGGAAGATCCTCTACAGTTTTAGCTGGCTTGTCATGAAGATTCTCTAAGTCAATGCTCAGGACATCCCTCAGGGTCAACTTCGAGGTCAAGTAGGGCTTCATTTTTATGGTTTCCACCAGATCAAGAAAACATTTTTTCCTTGAAAGAAACCCTGAAAGTAAATAAGTTTATTTTTTCACAAATCCTCTCGACATTACAGTTTATAATTTCCAAAAATATAAGATTGCAGACAGAGTTATTTTAATTCAGAATAAAAAAAATCAATTAAAACGTATGTAAAGCCAAAATCTTCTTTTATTTTATTGTGTAGACAGTACGTGAAGGGTTAAAACTAGGGATGCACCAATACAGGTTTTTCTGTATCGAGTACGAGTAACGATATTTTGATTTCGGTACTCGCCGATACCGAGTACTCATACCGGTGCCTCTGCTGGCATGGGGCTGGCTTCCTAGGCAATCAGGAAGCCGGACGGCAGGTAATCACATGATGTCCGGCTTCCTGATCGCCCGAGAAGCCGGCTCCATGTTGTTTGGTCAGCTTGATTGTGATTGGCTGGGAAACCGGCTTCCCAGCCAATCAGCATTGAGCTGGCTTCCCGGCCAATCAGAAAGCCGGGCGGCGAGTAATGACCCACCTCCCGGCTTCCTGATTGGCCCAGGAAGCCAGCTCCATGCTGATTATCTGGAAAGCCGGCTTGCCAGCCAATCAGCAAGGAGCTGGCTGTTCGGTCGGCTTCAGGCTGGCTGGACGAGGAGTGCCCGCCTTTTTGGGTCTGGTTTTTTATGTACATTACAGGAAGTTGGCTCTTGTTAGATGTGCAGAAGGGGGGGGTTCCTGTGAGGTTTTTACTGCTGTCTGTATCCTCATTAGAAAGATTTAATCTCACTTACTGTCCTTGAGACAACAGGAAGTAAGAGGAAATCTAACCCTACGAAGGAAATTCTCTCCTGTAAGAGTTGTCATGGGAAAAAGGTGTCTTCACTGAAGCTTTATCACCAATCCTTGTTTCCACGACAACCCAAAATTTTCAAAATCCAATTGTCACAGGGACAGGAAGTGAGGTGAAATCTTCTGAACAGGGACACACACAGCAACACAAACTTTACAGGGGGGGTAAACCCTTCCCTATGCTATCCAAAACAAAAACCCAAAACAATTTGGCTGGAGTTACACTTAAAAAATGTACCTGTTCCAACTTACATACAAAATTAACTTAAGAACAAACCTACAAGTCCCTATCTTGTTCGTAACCCGGGGACTGCCTGTATATAAAAACAGAATGCAATGATCTGCTAATCTCATCATGCTGTATTTTATTCACAGTAGAAAATAGAAAACATATCAAATGTTTAAACTACTGAGAAAATGGACCATTTAAAAAAAAAGCTAATTTTGAAATTGAAGTGACGGCAGCAACACGTCTCAAAAATGGTAACAAAAAGCTGGTCAAGTAAGAAGTACTAACAAGGAAGAGCTGGAAGAACAACTAATTAAGTGAATTGGCAACAGGTCAGTAGCAAGATGGGGTATAAAAAGAGCATCTCAGAGAGTCAGAGTGACTCAGAAGAAGGGCCGAGGTTCAGCAATTTGCGTCTAAAAATTGTCAATTTCAGAATGATGTTCCTCAATGTACAATTGCAAAGACTTTCAATATATTATCATCTCCATTACATAATGTCATCAAAGGATTCCGAGAATCTGGAGAAATCTCTGTGGTGATATGAGAAATCTTTATATCTATGGGCAGTTAAAGATTTAAAGGTCACAATTGAAGAGTGAAAACTGCTTTTGTATGGAATCTTAGTGAATCGGGGAGGTTTTCTGTAGCGTTGTTTCTATGGTGGAAATTATCTGCCAAAAGAAGTTCCATTTTCTACAACAAATGTTAATGAAAAATGCACAGCCCTCTATAAACTTGCAGGGCTGGCACTGCTGATTTATGTCAGTGTGAAGGGGAAGAGGGCACAGCGGGTGTACAGACCCGGGAACTCAGCACAGGGAGGGTGTGGGCCCCTCATAATGTCCACAGCAGGTGTATAGACCCGGGAACACAGCACAGGGATGGTGGGAGCTCCTCATAGTATGCACAGCGGGTGTACATACCTGGGAACACAGCACAGGGATGGTAGGAGCTCCTCATAATGGGCACAGCAGGTGTATAGACCCGGGAACACAGCACAGGGATGGTGGGGGTCCCTCATAATGTGCACAGCGGGTGTATAGACCCGGGAACACAGCACAGGGATGGTGGGAGCTCCTCATAGTATGCACAGCGGGTGTACATACCTGGGAACACAGCACAGGGATGGTAGGAGCTCCTCATAATGGGCACAGCAGGTGTATAGACCCGGGAACACAGCACAGGGATGGTGGGGGTCCCTCATAATGTGCACAGCGGGTGTATAGACCCGGGAACACAGCACAGGGATGGTGGGAGCTCCTCATAGTGTGCACAGCGGGTGTACATACCTGGGAACACAGCACAGGGATGGTGGGAGCTCCTCATAGTGTGCACAGCGGGTGTACATACC
>NW_017308377.1:0-531 GCF_000935625.1 Nanorana parkeri | reverse complement strand
TCAGCAGGATGAGGAGAGGAGCCGCTTCCAGCATGGAGAGTGACGCAGCCAGTGAGGAGATGCCGGTACCGACAGAGTCAGCAGAGAGTGAGAAAGTGGGCCCGGAGGATGAGCCCAGCTCTTCAACACCTCAGGAATCTGCTGAGCCCCCAATGGTGGAGGCCTCTGTCCCCCTCCCTCCGCAGCAGCAACATGGAGGATCTAAGCAGGAGGTTGAGGGAGGTACTGGCATGCTGGAGTTCATTGCTGAGCTGGAATCCGCTCTGGATGGAAGAAAGTTCTGATTCTCTGCGGATTCCTCGGATGACGAGGGGATGGATAGCGTTCCTCGCCCGGTGAAAGAGAGACATGTGGAGAGAGCAAGATTCACCCGGAAGACTGCAACAACCAGGAGGAAGTCTGATCCCACCGTCGGCCATGACACTGCTGAGGTAACAACACAGCAAGGAGTTACAGTGTGTGTGCAAGATGGTGGTGTGAACTTTAATCGTGACAATGGGCTTGCTGGGGGCTGCAGTGCTACGGACATTC
>NW_017308376.1:211540-212688 GCF_000935625.1 Nanorana parkeri | reverse complement strand
TAGCTGGGGAGCGTAGGCCATTAGCATTCCAGGAGATCACTTGGATACCGTGAGACATGTGTACACAAAAATAGTGAGAGCAAACGTATGCATTACTATCAGTATGGGGTCACATATGACCATAGAGACCTTATTGAGCAACAATAATATGACTTCACAGGCTAAAACAGCTAGTATCAAGGCTCGATTGGGCGAGTTACATAAATAATTGTTGAGGTGGGTGTTCAGAAAAAGTAAGAGGAGGGTGGTAAACCGGGCATATGTACCTTACCGTGTCCACCCATGGAGCATGAGTTCAACCATCTTGGGGCCAACAGGGCCAAACGTTGAGAAAAATAAAAACAACAATGAAAATAAAAGTAAAAACATTACATTTTCAATACGTGACTTTGCTTTCTTCCTCGAAAGCGTGGCAGAGCATGGCAGAGCGTGGCAGAGCATGGCAGAGCTTGCTTTGCCGCTCCGCTAGGCCAGGGTATAGGGCCTTGTCGATCGGGCTTTCAGGGCCCAGCAGTAACGTGTTCAGAAAAAGGCGTCCCCGTATGCATAAAGAAAATGGAAAACAAAAATAACTGTAGGAAAAACCGTGCCAACATGGTCTATGGCTGCTCCTCTTTAGTATGTTAAGAAGCCAGGGGTACGTGTTTGTTGTTAGAAGAGAGTCAGCAGTACTTACAGGTACGGCGGTGAGGGCTCTGGACATTGTCTCAGCCGATGAGTCAGAATCACTGAGTAGGCCCCGGGGCATCAAGGAATCGGGGTCCGGTCATCGCTGGGATGCTGCAAAACAACTGGGGCGGTTGAAGCGATGACGTGGTGTTCCCGCTGCTTGCCAAGGTGTACGTCGAGGTCAAGGTGAATCCGTAGGGGTCATCGGGAGGTGAATCGAGGCCTTTCTAGCCGGGGTGGCAGGGCCCTGAGTGTGGGGAGAGCGGAAGCCCGCCATGGATGCGTTTGCAATCCAGTTATGAGAGCGCTGCGGCGGGATATTGAAACGAGTGTTGTACTCCATCTGGAGATTGGAATCAGAGATTAGCCGGGTAGGCGAGTGTAAAGCGGATCTTCCGCTGGTATAGATTTGAGCAGACCTTGCCGTATGCCTTCCATTTTTTCGTAACTTCGGCTGAGTAATCCGCAAAGATGAGAAG
>NW_017308376.1:209810-210523 GCF_000935625.1 Nanorana parkeri | reverse complement strand
ACCTTTGTGTGTCTGTATGTGACTGTGCATGTGTGTGTGTATTTGAATCCCCGTGAAATCTAGTTGTTAAGAGTACCTGTAGCCCTGTAACTTGTGCTTCATATAGTAGAATTAAAAAGCTAGTTAAATTAGAATTTTTTAAATATTTTGTTGTTTCCAAACTGCATAGAAAACAAAAATAGAAAGCCTTGTCTGTCCTGAACATTTATTTTTTGTTTTTTTAGAACCAGAATTTATCACCAAATAAAGAGGTTCTGAAGCAATATACTATTTAACTGTACATTTTTACTGTATCTGCCCTCATGTCATTGCTGTTTACAGATTTAAATATTACATCAGTAAATGTTAAAGCTGTAAACTACTACTAAACTACTCATCCATTTGCTTGTTATATCTCGTCTTGACTATTGTATCTCCCTCCTCATTGGCCTTGCTTTTTTTCATAGACCCTGCACATCCCACCATAGATCTTGCACTGCCCAGTCCCTGCAATCCCCACCAGAGACCCCCTAGAGCCCACCATAGACCTTGCACAGAGACTCTAAGGTGGGCTGTGCAGGATATATGATGGGCTGTGGAGGGTCCCTTTCCCTGCACACATGCTGTTCCTCTTACCTGCAGCTCCCCAGCCTGCTTTCAGGACATGCCTCTTCTTCCTCCAGCCACCGAAGCATCTTGCTGGAGCCTCCGCTGGCCGGGGCCCCGTCTCCCAT
>NW_017308376.1:207973-208619 GCF_000935625.1 Nanorana parkeri | reverse complement strand
TAGGCAGCAGCCTGTTCTTCTCTATGGGAGGACGCGGCCGTACGCTCAACTGAACTGCACATTTGCACGGGTGCGGATGTTCATACTAATACGCAGACAGGATGGATCCTATCTGCATCCGAGCACGGACACCTGCACCCGCACGGATGTGTATGGGCCAACGCTAAGCAGTGTGAATGAGGCCTTAGTGTTGCAGGGAAGCCGGGGTCTCAGATGGGCTGTAAAGGATCTCTGGTGGGCTCTGCAGGGTGTCAGGCTGAGACCACCATAGACCCTGCACATCCCACCATAGATCTTGCACTGCCCACCTGAGTCCCTGCAATCCCCACCAGAGACCCACCCAGAGCCCACCATAGACCTTGCACAGAGACTCTAAGGTGGGCTGTGCAGGATATATGATGGGCTGTGGAGGGTCCCTTTCCCTGCACACATGCTGTTCCTCTTACCTGCAGCTCCCCAGCCTGCTTTCAGGACATGCCTCTTCTTCCTCCAGCCACCGAAGCATCTTGCTGGAGCCTCCGCTGGCCGGGGCCTCGTCTCCCATGGTCCCATCTTCTGTGCCCCATATCATCCTGTGCCTCCATGTTATCCTGTGTCATCATGTCTTCCTGTGCCCCCATGTCATCCTGTGCCCCCATGTCATCCT
>NW_017308376.1:132130-206070 GCF_000935625.1 Nanorana parkeri | reverse complement strand
AAGCTAGTTTTATCACAGTTTATTAAACGTACACCTTAACCACAAAGGGCGTAGGGGCTTCTTCTCAGTCAGAGTAATTACATTTTGGAACTCTCTGCCACAAACAGTAGTATCAGCAGAGAGTATTGAATCATTCAAAATTCAATTGGATACCTTCCTCGGAGACCGTAACATACAGGGGTACAGGTACTCTTAAAACCAAAGACTACAAAGGGACTCGTATACAACCTCAAATACTATGTAACTATGTAACTATGTTTACATAAATAATTTAGTAAACTACAAGTTATATTCAGTAAGCACTGCAACTGTGCTAAAATCAAGTAATCCACTTTGTAGCAATTTGAGTTTTTAATGATGCTTTGTTATCTGATTCATTGTGCTATCAATTTAATTTCTAGCCAGGAGGACCACCTCTAGTCATGTGTCCTGTGCTTTGCAAACTCCATTTCATATATCCTTTGTGACTCAGACAAGCCAAGTAGGAATAAATAAAATTGGGAGATGTCCCTTACCTAATATTTTGGTGGAAATTGGGAGATTGTGGTGAAATTGTTGGTAAAAAGGGTCAAGTCAATGCAGAAGGTGAGATTAATGTGAAATTAAAGTCAAAGGTTTTTCAAGCTATTTTAAATGCTGAATAATTCACATGCAATGGCTGGTGCTCCTTGGTGTTTTAAAGTTTTAGCTTCCCGTAGAATCAGCTGGTGTCCTGTTGTTGGCCCTGATATCCTGTTTTAGGGTGACTCCTTTCCCTGGAAGGCTCCCATGCAGCCACCCTTGTGTGTGCCAGTAAACTATGTGTCTTCACAAACACACAGACACAGTAAGGGAAGCCAGTTCCCAACGCCCTCCTCTCCCCATCTCCCTCCTCTCTTCTTCAAGATAGTAGAAGGACAGTTGCTGGAGACTTCTCTGTCCCTTTTGACCTTAAACTGGACAGGAAGTTCAGGGAAGCCAAGCTGAAAGAGTCAGAGCTGTTTGGAAACATAAAGACTGTAAGTGCTTGGGCAAAAAAATAATCTTCTCTATGGGAGGACATTTGCACGGGTGCGGATGTCCATACTAATACGCAGACAGGATGGATCCTATCTGCAGCCGATCACGGACACCTGCACCCGCACGGATGCGTTTGCGGTGCCGCTCCAAGAAGCGGGTGGAGGAAACAGACAGCGATCGGCGCTGCCGAAGCGGTGGAAGTCCCCCCCCCCTGGATTTCCACTCGCCCCCACGCAATTTTCACTCGCCAATTGCGAGGGGGCGAGTGGAAATTTTGAGCCCTGCCTTATTGCTTTAAAGTGGTTTTTGGTAATTTTTCCAAGCTACTTTTAGCCATCTTGGACCCGTACTTGTGTCAAAAAACACCTCTTAATGACCTCATTGTTTTACTTTTTTCACAAAATATAACTCAGAAAGCAAATAAAGCTAAAAAAATAAATAAAGTGACAGTACACAAATTATCAAATGGCACATACGCTTTCTAAATGAGTAAAACAATGGTTGATTGCTACTGACAGTAAATGAAGCTTGTTTGACATTTTAAAAAAGCTGGCAGGCATCCCAGGCGACACCACCATATTTGGTCAAAGATGTCAGCCAGATGGTGGACATTCAGCAGCTAACCAGGTTGCTGTCATTTTGTAGTAGTGCAATGGGAGAGAATCAATGTGCATGGGTCATTGCGGCATTGTTCATCTTGGTTGATGATGGATCTACATCACTCAATGGCTTTAATGCCGTTGGATTTACATTGTAAGACATTTAAAAAAAAAAAAAACTTTGTTGGTGTGTGTTTTAATTACATTTATATTTTTGTGTATGAGTACATGTAGCCCATACTCATTGACATGGTGGTGGGTGGATATCTCGGACTTCCAAATTTAGAGGGGATAAGGCCCTTGTTCCCATTAACATGGGGATAAGCTGTCCATGTCAGAATGGGCCACCTAACAAGGTACACTCCCTATTTTAAAGTGACATTAAAGTATATTTTTTCCCCCTAATGTTAGTGTAAGCACTTATCTTAAATGATGTCGATCTTCTTCTTCTTTCCAGATCTTCTTCTTCTTCTTTCCACAGCGATGCTGTGGGTCTCCGATCCAGCGCTGACTCCTTTGTGCTTGCTGGCACTTCCTGTCCCATGGTGTCTGCATGCGGGTGCACACTGTCCATACACTTACCTTGTGTCTCTCCTCATCTCCCGGCCAAAAATCTGAACTGCGCATGCGCCTGTCCCAAGATCCTTGGCAGCCCAAAATTTTTCAGTTTTTTGGATGGGAGCACGCGGTGAAGACACAGGTAAGTTTTAACCTCTTGTAAAACTTTTTTTATTGAAAGGTTTTTGCATATATATGCAAAAAAAGCTGAGGGTTTAATAAGGGCATATGCGCTAGTATGGTTTAGGAGGGGAGTGCATGCTTGCTGCCCTTCCCTTTTCTGGCCAGCCAGGCTGCATAGGGGTCTGGTATTGATTTTTAAAAAGGACTCCTTTTTTTATTTACTTCTGCAAGAAATGTTTTCTGGTATGTTTCAGGAGTAGAGGCTGCATGTTCACTACCCCCTCCTTTCTTGGTCACCCAGGTTGCATATCCTATCTAGCAAAGGATCCAGTATAAATTCTGGGAAGAATCCTATTCCATTTGTTTTTGTTTTTTACCATGTTTCCCTCTCACAATATTATATAAATATTTGTATGCAGTATTTTCTTTTTTGCTTTATTAAACAAAATTATACATTCATTAAGCTTATCTCTATGCTTGAAATAAGAAGCTAAAGAATTCTTGTCTCTGTGAAGAACACTCCCATGCTTTACAACCTGTTATATTCCTGCCTGGAGGACAGTGAGTGTCACAGGCATTGCTTAAGGTCAGAATTGTCACATAATTTGCTGAGAATGATGCGTGTTTCCATGAAAACACATGGTGGCAGCTATTGTTTGTGCATGTAAAGGGTTAACCCGTGGAGTCAACCAATCACAGTGATGGTCACTCACAGTCCTCTGGCATTAAATGTTTGTTCCATGTTCTATAAAATCTCTGTGCAGGGTGAGGCTAAGGGTGCCATCATCACATATTGACCTACTGTTTGACACATAATGGTGGCAGCATGGTGGGACTGGCAGTAAAGTCAGTGAGTTCATATGGAGGAGAGTAGTGTCATCGGCAAACAAGCAGAGCTTATGTTTGCACCCTGTGACCTCTAGCCCTTTTATGTTAGGGCTGTGTTAAATCGCTATGAACCAGGGGTTCAAGTGCAAGGACAAAGAGAATAGCGGGTATCTGGCTTCTCTGATGTTTACATGTAGTAATAGAAAACATTGGACGCAAAATTCCACTTACTGAATAAGCTTTCGGAACTGTGTAGAGCACATGTATACATTTTCTAAAATGTACAATGTCCAAGCCCCAGTTGTTCACAATGTAATATAGAAAAGGGTATTTAAATATTTTCATATATTTAGGGATAATAATAGGCTGAGGGTCTGGCATGTCTTTCTGAGTTGAATGAGGTGAACTAATCTGCTGCTTGCCTAATGGATATAAAGTTCACTTCTTCTTTGCCAATTAGCTCAGTGTCACCTCTGTTAAATCTGAAGGCCCAAAACCTTGAAGAAGAAGCTTGATGTCCAGACTGAGCAGGTAAAAAGGACAGAAGTTGGAAAAATCTGTAGTGTTAGTATGTAGTTTTGGTATCATGGATATCGCTGCTGTTAGGGTTTCCGATCCTAAGGTCTCATCAGCAAGTATGTTGTTGAAAAGCTCAAATGATGTGGCATAAGGACAATTGAGTATTTTTATCATATAAAGCTGTTAACCTATCTGGACTCATGCATTTGCTGAATTCAAATGTTGACGGCAAACTGGATTTCTAACAGAGTTACAGGGGATTCGAAAGTTTGAAAGGATTAGGGTATGTGCAGGAGGGAAGGGTCTGAAAAAATGAAATACTGTGCACTTAGGCACTATAATATTTAGAGCTTTTCAGTGAATAAATTACATTCTAATTAGAAATTTCTTAATTTTAAAATGGATGATGTGAGTCCTGTTCAGGACAACTACAAGTGATTCAATACTGTGCACATATACACTGGTATATTATGGGGGCTTTTTTAGCAAATAAATTGCACTCTGGCTAATGGAAGTCTTGTTCAAAACGTGGGGCTATTACAAGTAATCTAATACAGTGCACATAGGCATTACAATATTTTGGGGGCTTTTTTTGCAGCATTCTAATGTAGCTTTCTTGATTTTAAAATGGTGTGTGGGGGTCCTATTACAAGCAAATAAATAATATGCATATAGAAACTACAATATTTTGGGAGATTTTATTGGTGAATAAACACATTCTAATGTTAATGTCTTGATTCTAAAATGGCTAGTGTGAGTCCTGTTCAAAATGGCACCTAGTACAAGTGGTTAAATACTGTGCACATTACACCTTACACTACTACATACTACACTATATAAAAAATTGCCTGTTTTGTTGCTGACCTAGATCAACCTGACTACTCTCTTGCCTGCTGCCTGCATATGACCTCTCCTTGGACCCGACCATCTGCTTGAACCTGACCATTCTTCTGCATTGCTCATTGCCATCATCTGACTGGACCCAACCATCTATATGAACCTGACCATTCTGCTGCCTTGCACATTGATGACCTCTAGCTGCACCCAACCATTTTCTAGTCTCTCCACTTCGTAACCTCCTAGTCCCCCACTCATTCCTTGTTAGAGTTAAAACTAAGGGGTGTGACCTGGTAAGAACATGCAAAGAAACCCATCTCAATCATCAGTAGCTCTGGTGAGAACCAGCTGGTGATTAGATTCTGCACCTCAGGTGAGGTTGTGACACCACCGGGGGTATTGCTGTAACAATGGGGCTTGTGCAGTTGATTAAATACTGTGCATGTAAGCAGTACAATATTGTTTTCAATGAATCGGTTACACTCTATTGTTGATTTATTGCTTTTAAAATGGCTAATGTGGAGGGGTGGTTTAAAATGGCTGGTGTTTCTTGTTTAAAATGGGGTCTAGTATAAGTGATTTCATACTGGGCACAATATTTTGTGGGCTTCTTCTGTGAAATAATTGCACTTTAATGTTAATTTGTTTATTTTTTAATGGCTGGAGGGGTTCCTGTTCAAAAGTAATAAGTAATTCATTATTGTGCCAGTAAGCACAGAGACAGACATATTTTGCCTTGCCTGTCCCCTAAGGGTTTCCAGCAGGGGCGTAACTAGAAATAACAGGGCCCCATAGCAAAATTTTGTATGGGGCCCCGTGATTGCTAGTTATGCCACTTGCAGAGCCCCAGCGGAGATTGACCCTGCAGAGCCCACCATAGACTCTCTATAGTGGGCTCTGCAGTGTCTGACATCTCTTGCCTGTCAGCGCCTCTGTGGTTGCCAGGCCCCCACTCCTGTTCAGTCCCCGGGCCCCGCCTCCTCTGCTATCGATGGGCCCCGCCTTCTCTTACATTGCTGGCCCAACC
This sequence comes from Nanorana parkeri, assembly GCF_000935625.1. Classification (NCBI taxonomy): domain Eukaryota; kingdom Metazoa; phylum Chordata; class Amphibia; order Anura; family Dicroglossidae; genus Nanorana; species Nanorana parkeri. The sequence goes on along the minus strand of NW_017308376.1, from coordinate 200,580 downwards.
TGCTCTTAGGTCGCTGGCCAGTGATGTCTCATCTGCCACAGCGGCTGGCTGTCACTGACACAGCTCCGCAGCGGCTATGAGCGGAAATGCGCCAGTGGCCGCTGCTGAGCTGTGTCTGTGACAGCCAGCACCCCCACATGCCATAGCGACCCCCTGTGCCCGGGCCCCATAGCGGCCACCTGGGTCGCTATGGCGATTGTTACGCCACTGGTTTCCAGTCTCTGACCCAGTGTGGCTCCTGTCCCCCAGGCATACCAGCTGCAAAACATTGTGGCATCTTTTTACCTGGAACATTGTATGGGCTCTGAGGTGCTTGGGGGAGACTGGTAGTCATCACCTGAGGCTGTTGAGGAGAAGGGGGAGGTAACTGCGCTGTCAACGTCACCAAGATGCATGACACAGAATGGCACCACCACACCTTATCCTTCCCTGCTGCCATCAAATTTGTCCAGTGTGTTATGAAGGAGATATACTGTTATTGCCCATACTTGCTGGACCATGTGGTCCAATGAGGCAGAGACATTAGCAATGCACATTCTGGTAGAGGACAGACAGGGCCTTCTAGGCAAAGGAATTGTGGCTGTGTACCTGCCACTGTGGTGCAGACATTCCATAAAACAATGGAAGGGGACTAAGTCCACCAGCTGGAATAAGTGCAGCTTTAAAGTCAGCAGTTTAGCCAAGCTGGAATTGACACACTGAGCAATGGAGTGATTAGGGCACATATTTTCTTCTGCTCCAGCAGCTGTGGAAGAAACACCTGCCTGGTCAGGGATACAGCTGGAGATGACAGGGAGGGCTTAGGAGAATTACACAGCCTACACTTGACCTCTCTTTCCCACTTAATGTGTCATAAGGTAAGCCTCTCAAACCCCTATGTCAGACTTTCTTCCCTATCTCTTGAAGTTGCAGATGTTGAAATGGATGCAGATGGTGAATCTTGTGCAAAGGGAGGTAGAAAATGAGGAGGAAAGGTGCATGCAGTTTCATACCAAGGCGTAGGCAGAAGAGGCCACCTTGGGCCCCTCGACACTAACTGCAGACCTCTTGCTGCTGACCGATACTATTGAGGTACTGCTCCTACTGATCTTTTTGGCACATAGTCATGTGTTTCCTCATGCATGTGGTACCCAAATAACTGTTACATTTTCTGCAGCTGGTATGCTGCAGGCTAAGGTTGTAGATGACAACAACCTGTTGGCAGCAGAGGTCAACACTGCAGAGCTCTTTTCATGTACTGCCCATTCAAGTGCCAAGGCACTGTCCTAGAACTAGGCAATTTCTACGAAATACATACCTAAAGTCTATATTTTTAATCATTTTGGAATAATTGGGGATGCGGGGATGGGAAAGGGTTATAATAACTATAGCTCTTTTAAACTAGAATTATTAGCTGTAGCCTGGGCTGTAACCAAAAAGTTTATTGGGTATCTGCTTGGCAGACAGGTGGTAAATTACACAGATAATAACTCCTCTCGCTTAACTAGAAACTGCCAAGCTAGGTGCCATAGAGCAGCTCTGGGGTGCTTGGCTAGCTTGCTTTAACTGTTCCCTTCACTACAAGCCTAGACATCTGGACAGTAATATAGAAATAAAATTTCCCAATTTGCACAAGAACAAATGCAGGGGGATGTGGACCAAGCTTTGGAGGAATATGAAATCGTTCTTTCTCAAATAAACAGTTGCAAGTTGCCCACCACACCAGCAAACCAATTCAGATTGGACTGATTTGCAGAAGCAAGACCCTGTTATATCCCGGCTTCTGTGCTTCCTGACCAAAAACAGGAAAGTTAGTCCTTAAGAATGACTTCAATTCCTACCAACAGTCCACTTCTTACTGAGGTAGGGGAAAGGTTTGAATATCAGAATAGACTTTTGTATCAATGAATGCAACTCCTCAATGAGCAGCGGGACATTAGTCAACTAGTGATTTCCCACTCAACCGCTTTAGGAATCTGCCTAATAATACACAGCAAAGTTGGGCATTTCAGTACTGAAATCCAACCCCTAATGGATCATGGAAGCAAGTCACATCAGTACTGCACATCAGTAACTCTGACCAGATGCTAGTGGGGTTATTATAACAAGGGGATGCAGCCTTTCCAGAAGCTTAAGAAAGTGTGCCTTCCGCAACCTCCTATGTGTAAAGCTGACCATACACTAGTAGATTGTTAGTAAGAAAAACGATAATGCAGTCAGACACTTCAATGTCAATCAAAATTTAATTTGATTCTAAAGTTTAATTTTAGAATGAAGAGAGTTTCCCGAACGAAAACTACAATTACTGTTAGAATTTCGTTGTTCGAGAAAAACTTTCCATCCTTCTCTTTCGAGTTTTTTCATCACCTCGGTCGAATTTGATCATCAATTTGACCCCATAAACACATAATAAAAAGTCAATAGAAAGTTCATATGTATAAAGATCTAAGCAGTGTATGGCCAACTTAAGTCTTGCATATTTGCTCTGCATTAGGTTGTTTAGGCCCATAAAGTACACATACCCCTGTTTTTAGTATACCTCACTTATTTATATTTTTTTATTTATATTTTTGCATATGTTTTTTTCAGTTTACTAAACGTTCTCAATTTAAAATTTACAAATATTTGCTATTTATTAAAATTATGTAATTTGTTCTCTTATATTTAGCAGCAATAAATATTTGGTGTGGGTGTGTATTTTAGAAACTCTTATATGCATGTGAAAAACAGGAAAAGTGGCTGTCACTTGAAGTACTAATTGCGAGGCAAAGATAGGCAGTGAAAGGGTTAAAAGATGACTGTACTGATAAGGCAATGCTTAAAAGACCCATCCCTCCTTATTGTGTGGCCCACAGAATTATGAAGATGTGGATCCATCAATAAGGTTGCTTATCCTTACATAACCTTCCAAGAGTCTTGAAGGATATTAAACTGTGTCTAGATTTTTTAAATATAACATCCAAAATCAAAAGTGATTTTATTGAATTGTATTTTCAAATAGATAAAATATATCATTTCAATTTTTTTTCCAACCATTATTGTAATCAAAATATTTATTATTGCTTTTTATTTTTTATTAAATGCATTTAGCTTTTCCAGTCTGTTATGTTATGGACAGCTGCCTACAATATACATCTGTTATTTTTACTTATTAAATATGAAATATATGCATAAACATAATATACTTGTTATAGTTTATGTACATAAATAAGTATAAATACAAACGCTAGCATGTTCTGTATTGATGTTTACTGTTACATATGTGTTTAGATATTTTTTCCTTTAACTTTGAAGTGTCCCCTGACTGCATTAAGAAAGGTAAGGTGCATGGTGGCTATGGGCTGTACAGCAGTGCTTTCCCATAAAACGCCAGAAGCACTGCTGGCATATGTAATTTAATGTGCTGCATGCCTCTCCTAATTCAATCATGTTGCTACATCCCTTCTTTTATATTCCAATTGGATTCCATGTGCTAAAGCCATCAAGATTTTCAGGATGAAATGAATGCTTGTATTAATCCTGCAATTTCCATTTACAACACAGCATCGATTTGATTAATAGGGTTTGATGCAGAATAATTATATGGCAAGTATGTCGGCTATAGGAAAACCACAGCTGTGACCAACAGCAAAAGCCTTGTGGGAGAAGAGGTCACAGCAAAGCAATGGCCATGACTGAGGTGATGAATTCTCAGGCTTTTTTCTTATGCAATTAATGAGCAGGACTTCTATTAATTTGACACCCCTAGAGCCTTGACTGGTCAGATGTGTCAGGGTCAAGGGTCATAGGGCCATAGTAGAGGTCAGCATTTTAGCAGTTTGCATCGAAAATGATAAAGGGGAAAAAAAACAAAATTCAAATTAAATTGCATGTTACTTGTGCAGCAGAAAAGACGCTCACACATTTCCTGAGCATTCTGGTTTTTTTCCCCTTTTAGAATAATACAAATGTTCTTGGTGTATTTAATTCACAGTAATCAATCTAAGTTGCTGTGGTTGAACATCCAATAAAGGAAAATCAATGTAGTCTGTACAAGGGAAGACAAACAATGCTGGCTTTTACTAAGGGGATTATAGGTTAACATTTATTCAGTGGATTGTAATGTTATGTCAAGTGGGATGAAATCAACGCAACAATCCATTACCACCAGTTATAGGCTTCGTGCTGCTCTCATGCAAATTGACTTTCATGCAACTTATTAAATCATTTCTGTATTCTGGAAAGTGAACATTTCCAGCAGCAACTAAGCCTCATATACATTATTTCATATTCAGAATCGGCAGAAGGTGTTTTTTCGTTTCTTTTATTTTTGTGAGCTAAGTTATATACATATATAATATATAAAAAAAATTCAACTACAGCTTTCTATAAAACTTTCCAGTGGTCTTTAACGCAATGCTTTAGATGGTTTAGTTGGTTAATAAATAAAAATATCTAACCCTATGCTTAGTGGCCATGACAAATAATACACAGTGCTTATCGCAGGTCCACTGTAACCAAAGCTAAGTTATCACAGTGGTCATGCTTGAATATAGGGTTACAAAGTTATTACGGTTGAGGAAAATTTATGTCCATTGAGTTCAACATCTCACAAACCTTGCAGTGTTTATCCAAAGGGCAGTCAGAGATTGTTCTTTTAGTATGTATTTGGTCTTAGTTGCAACCAAATCACCCATACTTTTTAAAACTCTATTTTTGTTTTTTTGCAACTTTCACCATATTTTTTATGTGAAGATACCTTTCCTAAAATGACCTTTAAAGGAGAACTATGAGGTGAGTGATTTTCACTCAACCTCATAGTTCGAGCCGACGTGTGACAATGAAACTGTCACACGTTGGCTCAATAGATCAGGAAGTGAGCGGACACATACCGTCGCTCGCTCACTTTTCGATCCTGTCCCTGCAGAGAGCCGTGACTGTCACTGCAGGAATTTCCCCGCTCCGATCCTCCAACGCTGACTGGCGGAACGGACGGTGGAGGGGTAAAGCTTGCTCTGCCTCTAGATAGGCAGAGCCAGCTGTCAATCACACAGCTGGGTGGATATCGACAGTAGTTTCGGGGTCCGTCCCGGCTGCGGCGGTCTCAGTATTCCGCGAGCTACAGCGTCACGGGAGCTTTGGGTCACGGGAGTATGCTACTTAATGTCCTCCCGTGACCCTGAGGAGAACTGAGGAGAAACACTGATGCCATAGTGCCCCTTTAAATCCATTTTGTGCTTATGCAACTAATGCCCCTTTATCCCGTGCACAATTCTCGGGATAAAAAGTTTATTTGCCAATTTATATTTCATTATACTGGCCTTGAATATATTTAAACATTGTTAATTGAAGTGATTAGCAATGCTTAATTAAATCAAAACCCAAATTAGATGAGATTTAATTTGCTAAAGCACAGTGTATCAGAAACAATTGTAATTTGTATTTCATTCTAATATACTCTTTCCATTAGGGATGCACCGATGCAATTTTTTCAAGACAGAGTATGAGTATGTAGATACTTTTCCTCAAGTATTCGCCAATATAAATGACCAAAGAGGACTACAAATCCCAGAAATACATTATACAACAATGCAGAATACCACCAGCTAGAGAGGACTACAAATCCCAGCAATACATTATACAACAATGCAGAATACCACCAGCTAGAGAAGACTACAAATCCCAGCAATACATTGTACAGCAATGCAGAATAATATATAGCTAGCTACTCTGTGTTGCTCACCAGGGCTGTGCGTGGTCCCAGGAGGCTGTGCAGGGTCACCAGGACTGTGTGGGGTCTCACCAGTGCTGCGCGGTCTCACCAGGGCTGCATACAGTCCCACCAGGGCTGTCTGCGGTGTCTCACCAGGGCTGTGTGCAGTCTCACATAGGGCTGTGTGGTCTCACCAGGGCTGTGCGGTCTCCCCAGTGCTGTGTGCGCAGTCTCAGGAGGCTGTGCGGGGTCTCGCAGGTGCAGGTGGCAGGAAGGAGGAGGAGATAGGTCCGCACAAGGCTTCCGTGAGGTTCCCAGCTAGCACAGGACCTTACAACAGCCGAATGTATTTTAAGATTTAAAGCACCAGTATCAGCGTTTAGTATCTTTAGTAATTGTGAAAATGCCCTGTATCGGCATTGATACCAATGCTGGTATAAGTGCAACCCTACTTTCCACCATCTTTTTTTGCACCTCAGTGCAGCTGATCTCATCTAGCCTCTTTCAGCTACTTCCTGTCTATATTACCTTACTCCAGTATCGGCTGCTTGTAGTGTCAGTCAGGAGCACATGTGACAGGATGACAAGTAGGAATAAAATTGGGTGGCCAGTTCCACCTCCATTAGAATGATTGTTTTTTGTTTGTTTTTTTAAAGGTAGATAAAATAATATCTGAGTTAGGAAGCATAAAATTTAATCTGCCAGTATTTTAGTAGACCACTTCCTGAATTTGCTCTGCCAGTGGATGCTCTGCTTGGCACATAGTGAACAACCAAAAAGGGTCATTGGTCCACTAATAAGTTCACTTGCAAAGCCTAGCCTCTGGATTATTATTGTAAAAAGGAGATTTATTTAGAAGTAAGGCATTTAGGGATATGTGAGGCAGGATTGTTCTCCCCTTGTTACATAGTAGGCTAGATAAAGAAGAACTATATTTTCTTATTTGGGTGGTAGCTAATAAGGGAGTAAAGTAAACCCTTATTTGTAACATTGCATAACAGAGGCCAGAAATCCCTTGTACCACTGGCGGAACTACCAAGGTCACAGAGGTTGCATGTGTGACTGGGCCCTGGTGTTCCACCACTCAGGGAAGCCCAGAAAGGATGGAGAGGGCCCAGACCCAGTAACCGCTGAGGTGCTGACATTGCCTCCCCGGGGGGGGGCCCTTGTGGTTTCATGCAAGGGGCCCTGAGGTTTCTAGTTATACCTGTACATCCTGCCCCTTGATAAAAGAAAAATCACAATCAGATATTATGTAGTCAGCTACCTGAAGTCTATGGATTAGAGACAGAATGCCCTCACTCTAAAAAGGAACACATGTTCCCCTAAACTGCCGTGAACAAGAAAGTGGTTCATCAGTGCACAGAACTGTTTGGTTCACCCCTCAAAGGACATTGATGATGCAAGACACATACATTTATTGTAGATAAGCCAGGTCCCCAATCTGCTCATCACTAATAAGACGTCATTGTGGAGGATACATTCTTCTAAGAACAAATTACTTCTTGTCCTATTATTCCATAAAATAAGAGGAGGAGATGAGTGCTAAACAAAGTGTGTGCCCAGATCAATTTCATTTGTTGTTGATGCAAAATATCAAAATGTTTTAAATGTTCCTAGAGCCCACTTCATCAGATCTTGGAACTGCAGAAAAGTTTGGAGTCTGGACGATTATCTAAGAGATGCTCGGGGGGAAACGTGTGTTGATTTAAAAAAAATCTGTAACCAGTGCCTAACTTGGCAACAAGGTTGCTGGCTGGAAAGTGCCTGTAGAACTAATTTCCACCATCTTTTACGCCAGCTGCCATTGGGAACCCTTCTTTAGTCAAAAATGGCAAATAGTACAGGTTATACCACATAATGAAATAGTGTCAGAATTTTTTTTGTTTTTAAATTACTTTTTATATTTCTATATATTGTTTTTAGTACTTAGTATATAGGGTCTTCTATTTTAGGCAATGTTAGACCAGATTCTTCTACCCATCATATTTCTATTTATAATAGACGGCCAATGTTACAAACAGGGTGTTGTAAAATTATTGCCAGCACTGGAGCTTGAAATATATGAAACCCGTCACAGATGATTGAACAAGACTCCAGTAGTGATTATTATATCTGCTGCACTGAGAGTGTGAATCATTACTGTAACAGCATGAGAAAAAAAATGTTTTGTTATAAGACATGCTTGTAGTATTGATTTAGTTACCAGAAAGTCTTCTCTTAGGATGCAGAGTGCAGTAAAACATGCACAAACATCACTCAGCCTCTTGCTTCTGTCATTTGTTCCTTTTAGGTAGCGATAGCAACAGAGTGGAAATTTAACTAAAAGGTCCCTTTAGTGACAGGCAGACAAAGCAATATATCTGAGTGAGAAATGCAAATGTGCTGACCTTTATCCTTGAGACCAGACGTTTTAATAAAATGCAAGCATATTTTTGTGTGTAGGGTCACAGTCAATCTGTAGGTTGCTGACCTATAGATACAATGATAACTTTGAAAAGTATTGAGCAATGAAAAAGGCATATGGGTGCTTAAATTGGACTCTCAGTTCTTCTCAAGGGATGCATTTTTAACAGCTAGTTTTACCTAAAAGTATTATATTATATTTTGATGGATACTTCAGAGTTAAAGTATATGTTTAACCAAAACTTTTTTTAGTTTGAGTAGGAAATTATTAAAGTCCCTTGTAACTATGTTTTTAATTCTTCTGTGTGTGCACTGCTGGGGAGATTTCCTTTAACTTCCTGTCCCAGAGACAGCTGGCAGGATGTTGATTGCAGGGAGAGATAGTTGATATTATATAGTGCTAACCTGTGCTATGTACAATACTATGCACACTGTATTGTGCTGCAATATTATATTGAGTTGCAGTGTGGTGTGTTACATAGTCTGTACAGCCCTCTGTTCACTGTTCTGGATTGTGGTATTTAACTGTGCATTGCAGTGTGTTCAAGTTCCATGTCATTGTGCACCTACCTCTGTGTTCACAGTACATAGACCCAACAGTCCTTTTTAGGACTACCCTTTTGTTTGCCAAAAACAACTTCAGTTGCTGTCTATCTGCTGTAACACCACCTTCACCACCACAATTGCAGTTTTTTTAAAAATGTATAGTGGGGTTTAATTTTTTTTCTATTATTTAATTTTTTTTCTATTTCTTTGTTACCTTTTTATATATATATATATAAATAAAGGTTTGGAATTTAGAAATGTGAGATTTATTTTTTTGAAGGAGGTATGTTTTATTTAAATATAATTTTGCTAGGGTTATATATTTTTTTTCCGGGGTCAGTGGCATGAACTTGTTCCTGACACAGGCAAAGATGCAATTTGTTGGCAGCACATTAACACATAATACTGCGATACAGTTTAGTGCACCAAATCACTACATTATTAAGTGCACCAAAGCATTACATCCTCAATTTCCTGTTGCTATAGCTACTTAAAGGATAAAAAATAACCCCTTGTTTTATCATACTTAGAAAGTTTAAAGGGAGAGGCTGAGGTTCTTCGCGCACAGCCAGTAGGTGTTAAGCAAGTTCTGCATCCCCAGTGGTCAGGTCGTCCCCTTTGAGAGGCAGGCACATCTGCCTATTCTTTCTGGCAGTGGGCATTATATACAGGCAGAATATGGGGAGAAGGTTGTGGAGTGGCTAAGCAAACCTTCCCTATTTTCTGATGATGGTAGCAGTGCAGTCACCTTTACACCCTTCGTCTCAATGTATGTAAAACCCCCATGTTTCTGATAGTTCTGTGTTTTGATTTGATCTGAGATCTAAAGTTGAAGGCTTTGAGGTGGGAAGGTGCATTAATTGGAGTTGATCTGAGGTGTGAAGGTGTGTATATAGGGGCTGATCTCAGGTCTGAAAGTACATGCGTAGAGGCTGATCTGAGGTCTAAAGGTGCATTGACAGTAAATAGGAACATGTTTTGATAAATTCCCCCCTGTGTATTTTCACTTTTGCAGTCAAATTTGAGGAAATACCCTCTATATGTCCATTATGTGTTCCTGTTCACACAACAGACTGAAAAATAACTTTAAAAAAAGTCTCACCTTTTAGATATTTTGTTAAAGCAGGCAAGATGGCTGATTCCAGCTTTTTCTCAGCCCTTTCACAGTGGTCTGTCCTAATGTAAATACTAGGACAGAAATTTGAGGATTGTGTTTGTCTGATAAGCTTCATTAGTATACAATGAACAAGCCACCTCAGACCCCTTAACTCTCACAGCACCTCCTAACATTTCATTAAAATAGCAGCAAGAAGAAGTTTTAACCCTTAAAGCCCTTACCCAAGTAAAAGCAATATAAACCGCAAGAAGCATTTCTTTTTTTTCTTTAGCTTATGCTATGTGTAACAAATATAAAATAGGTGTTATCCCAATTTGGCTGCGGAAGTAGAAATACTCTTTAATGTGGAAAAGGTTACAGAATGTTGTTCTAACTCTTCTACAGTCTATCCAAAGCAAACAAAATGACTGGATTTGGGCTTTAAACAGTTCCAATTTAAGGTCCCTTTCATATCATATATATCAAGAGCTATTTTGAAAAGATAAGTACAATGAAATATTTATAGGGTGTTATTTTTTTTTTCTACAAATTTTTTTTATAGCATTCTTTTTTTGAAAACAATAACACATGTACTACTGAAAGTACATATAATATTGTTCAATTGATTTAAAAAAAACATAGCGTGTACCGTTCAAATTGCTGCATATACTCTCTATGAATAACCTGTTTGGTGAAACATGTTAGAGTTGGAGGAGCATGTGTGTGTTTACAGCATCTTTTGATATCGGGAATAAACAGTATCCAGCTTGTGATACCAGTTACTTGTGCTGCAATTGTTTCTGTGAGAACCTGGTGCATACACTTGTTTAGAAATCCATAATGTAAAAAATATTTGAAGTTGCTTAACTGAATTGCATTTTTAATGCACATAATAAAACCTCTATTATAATGATATGAAATATAATTGTATTACATTTTATATTGTTTGTAAATATAATTATCCCGTAATTATAATAATTATTTACAAAGTTTAGTTTTTAGGGCACTAAAATATAATAGAGTAATAGTCAAATTTCTGAAAATAGATATTTTATTACATTCTTACAGGCTCATAATTCTTGAGAGTTCAACAGTCAAATGCTTCCTTAGCAATCATAAGATTTAAAGTTCTGTGTCTCTAAGAAGTCAAAACTTTAACTAGGGAAAGGGAACATCATTTACACAAGCATTATATGTACAGCTATTAGACCTCAGAAAGCTTATATGAATAGCCCCACCTATAGCCACTATCCCTGATTACTTACCTTGGACATAATTATACTTCAGCAGATCCCCATTAACCTGTTCCTTTGATCTCTGCTTTCTGATGATATGCAAAGCCATCATCTATTGCTATTGGTTAGGATTTTTGATAACTATATGCAGAGTTCTGAGGGAGCAAAATCTATTGAAGATTTTCTCAAGCTATGAACAAATCCAGCTCAAAATACCAATTTAAAAAAATCCACATATCAAGCGAAGTGTCTTCAATTGGGTCTAAGGCCTAAAAGAAAATGTTAGTCCAATGAAACTCTGAAGGTCTTTTGCTGACCTCTCTTTGGTTTTAATCACTGTACCTTTTGACAGCTTAATAAGTTGAAGGTGCCGGATTGCAGTGTAACTTAATAAGCCCTGAGCAGAGACTTGGTCACCTCTGATTGCTCCCATAAGTCTTAGCACATCTGGTGTGCTGTCTTTGCTTTAGGATTTTTTTCAGAACTTTTTTTTTTTTTAAAGAGAATTGATGCTGCATTTCACATTTAGGGAATTAATCATTTTCATATTTTATTATATACTTGCACACATTTAAAATGTTAAACATGTAGTGCCTTTTCTAATGGTTAGACATACTTCAGACTTTTGACCTATCCTCTTATTTTTCTGAACAACCAACCCTACTCACAAAGTTTCTTCTCTTTGATATGTTTAATTAAAAAGCATTGGTACTAAAAAATATTTGAAGTGAGATGTTAAAGCCCAACTAAAGTTTAACTAAAAAGTATCACACATCCAACAAAAAGGCAGAAGACTGCAGAAAAGAACTGCTGCTCTCTGTGTGAGAGCAGCAGTCTCCACACAGAGGTCCAACAAGCTCCCTCCTGTCATCACTACAGCTGGGTAATCAGCAACACTTGCTGAGGAGAATTTGTGTTCCGGGTACCCCTGCCACATGCATTCTGGATTGAGACAACAATCTGCCATACTGACAAGCAGATTGTGTAGGCATAATTTACTGTTGTCACTTTCACAGCAATGGTGTGAAGCTGAGCAGGACCTCATTTATGAAGTCAGGAAGTCGCTGAAAGAGGCAGGAGTAGAGAAGAAGCACTGAGAAGCAAAAAGAATAAAAAAAGGTAGAAACACATATACCAGTGGTATACCAATTGCAGCCCACGAGCCAGTACTATGTGGCCAGCAGCCAGCTGACAAGTCAAGTACACGGTCACGGACTGTGTACCTGACTTGCAGGAGCAGCTGTTGGATGCATACTGCAGAGCTGCTCCTGTCACCGCTGACACAGATCCTTTCAGCTGGAGCTCAGTTCTGAGCCCCGGCTGAAAGAAAGGATGGATTCGTGAGGTCTGCAGCAGCTCACTTTTTTCTGTATATGAGCGAGTGTATTATTTTATATGTGGGGGGTGTATTTTCTATGTGTATTATTTTATACGTATGGGGTGTATTTTCTTTATGTGTATGGGGGGACTGAATTATTTAATATGTGGGGGGGGGGTATTTTTTTATATGTGCAAGGGTAGTATTTTTTATGTGTATAGGGGGAAGCTGAAGCATTGATCAACCGCCTTCCCAACCTGTGCCTCACCATAGGCCCATCACTGTGATACAGTGCCTACTGACCATACATAAGGTGCAGGCAGGTGGGGGGACAAGCAATGCACTGAATTCCTAACTCAATGTGATAGTTTCATAATAGAGTATCTTTGGTTTTGGGGCTCCTGGAGTATCCTAGAATAAGGTTAAAGCTATTTGCAGGAAGGTGAAGCTGCCTTCTATTATATCAAATTGGCAGCTTACCAATACCAACACCACTACTTGGAATTCATATGTAACAGCTTTATATACTGATCAGTAGTATTTTTTTTCAAGTTAGTTTGAGTTACTTAGTGTTCTGCTATTGTCAAATAGTGTAAAAGTCTCAGTTATACTGAGATTGAGGATTCGACTTGGCTACTGATAATTGCTTATTTCTTCTTGAGCCACTCCATTGTTACTTTAGCATTGTGCCTCAGATAACTGTCTTGATAAAAGGTGATATTTTCCTCACCAAAATGTTTTTTTTCAGATTTTGTTGCCATATGTCCCTGTACTTTGAGAATAGTTGCTCTTATTTTATCAAAATACCCACTGCATGATTTGTATTGCAGTTGTCTCAGAGAACTGGACAGAACGTTTGCAGGTCACCATATTATTCAACTAAATGTCCTTTCTAATTAAAGTTATTACATTGCATTGATTTAAAACAAATTCTGTAAGCATTTTTAATTCCATAGATATGATCAACTGAACACTACCAAAACATGTTTCAGTGATAATATAAGTGTACAGTAGGAACATGTTTGGCTTGATTTATCTGACACAAACGTGTGTCTAAAACAGAATAAAAAGCAATATTTTATGTGAAGATAGAAATTTCAATCTTCAATTCTCATCAATATCAACAAAATAAAGCTGAGCTCAAGAAAGACACAAATAAGGCAGCTCTGTACTCATTGGAGGAGAATTATGGGGAGAGTGAAGTACACTCACCCCCATCATTAGAACCGACGTGCGACACTGCAGCTGTCACACATTGGCTCTATTGATCAGGAACTGAGCGATTACATAACGCTGATCACTCAGTTCCCGATCATCTCCCTGCAGAAAGCAGTGACTATCACTCACCACTCCCCACAGGGATTCCGCCCTCCCCTCTCTCTATTCCTCCAGCGCTGACTGGAGGAATGGATGGGGTGGATCCCAATATTGTCGGCATCTGTCTTGGCTGCAGCATAGCTCTGTGCTCTCAGAATATTAGCAGGCAATAGCCTACTATATACTGAGTTTTGGGTCACAATAGGACATTAGCATATGTCCTCCTGTGACCCTAAAGAGAAATATGGCACAAAAAAGTTGTGCCATAGTCCTCTTTTAATACATTACTGCATGTATTTTTAAATCCAAGCAGTATGAATGCTTGAATTTGACTTAAAAGTGCCACTTGCAGTCACAAGGCTCTGATGTGATTAGATGATGCAGCACAAGGCATCAATCAGTTCTTGTACTGACAAAAAGCATGCTGATAGGAGGAAAAAGCAGAGTGACAGAGAAATAGGCTTATAATTGTGATGCTTTTCCTTTCACTGCATAGTTACATGCTGGGACAGGTCCAGGATGACCAGGGCTCAGAGAAAGCTTGTTTAATGATGCTAACCATCAGATTGAGGACATCTAGTGGTCAATTGTAGGTGAATATTGCAGCAAAAGCATTTTTTATATATTTTAATGGGCTATTCATTTTTATCTTGTTATTTTTGGATGAAGTTCTACTTAATACATAAACTCTTTCCACAAAACCTTTAAGTCAATTACATTCTTCTTTAATACCCACAAATAATAAATCCACTTTGTGTGTGCACCAAATGCCTTTGCAAACTCAAATATTATGTGTAAATGTAGCAGTCACATCTTCAGTGGGCTGCACATAGATTCCACCCACTACAGGATGCCTGCAGAAAACTACAGGAGGGTGCAGATACAAGACCAGTTACTCTGCACCAGAAGAGAAAGCAACAGTGACTGTTCTTCATTACAGGAAATTCCTGCAAAGAGGCTAATTTGACCAGATTTGATTCATTAACTCTTTAAACAGAATTAATTGTTCATATTCTTCAATAACAACAGCAACAATACTACTACTACTAATAATATTACTGTTATTACAAAGTCCTATAAAAAATATGTGCACTGTAGCTGTTGTAGATGTTCTGTAAAATGTAGTGAAAAATTGGAAAAACAATGTTATGTTACAATCTTAAGGCAGCAAATATTGTTCAGACTGACATAGTCATGACTTCAGTATACATCTTAATTTTTTTCTTTGACTGCTAATTTAGTTTAATAAATGAAAGATTTAGTCAATTGAGCAATGAGCATCATTAAATAGGTGGGTATTTTAGGTATCTGTTGCCTTAATTAAGGGGCAGCGTCAATAATTTATGTCATATTAAGGTAGCATTAGTAAAAAAAAAACACTATTATGCTTGCTTACTTGATAAATTAAATAATAAAACATGATTAATAGTTCATTTGCATGTGTAATGTTTCTTCATTTTTGCCAAGCATACATTCTGTAAAATAATTTATTTGTGTCAGATACAGTGCTTTAATGTAACTATTGTTCTACAACTGTATTCTAGAGAACACTATTTTACCATAGTCTTATCGTTTAAAAATAATCTGATAACTTTAATGTTAAATATTATGCTAATTTGAGACTTTGTTTGCTGTGTTGTTTAATGATATAGCAGATTTAATTAGATGTTTTCGATGAAATAATTATTGCAGGACTCTGGGAATCCTCTCAAGTGTTTCTTAATTTTGTCTGATAATAACACTGAATGTATTGCCTGTGTGGGAGTTGTGTTGATTTGTTTATGAAACAGCTATAGAGCAAGAATATTGTTTTAATTGTACACTTGTTCAGCATGTTTAATTGCCCACACAACTGTAGTCAAATGGGACATAAAATATTTTAGTGCTTTAATCAAATAGCAATAATGGTGCAAGTTCGCCTCTTTTTTGTAACTACTATGACTGATCCTGACATAGGTAGATCTTGTAAGTAAAAAGGAAATCTGCCTATCCTTTTGCTGCTATTCCCACTGCGATTTTCCCTTTCAACTCTTCTAGCATTCTCTGGAAATTAGATTAGTATGAACTCATCTACCTATGTCATATTTGGACCACCATGAAAAACCCACAAAGATATAGTCAACCTCCCCTTTTTCCACAAATTCTACTGTGCAAAAAACAAGACAAAGGGGTCTATTCACGAAGCTGCCGAAGGATCTAGCCGTAGCTTCGGCCGATCCTTCGGCTATGAACATGCAGAGCATGTTCGGCCGACCCGAAGCCACACGAAGCAAGCCGATGTACGGCTGATTTCAGCCGATGTACGGCTAAAATTAGCTGTACCAGCCTGAAGTGAATAGCCGAACAGTGTTCGGCTCACTTCACTTCAGATCGGTCATTCACTCGGCTGCCCTCGGCAGCTTCGTGAATAGACCCCAAAATAAACTTTCCACACAAACCTCTGTCCTTGGATGTTAGGCCAATCCTTGGGATAACCCTTAGCTCTACTTCCCCACACCCTAAAACGTAACTAAACCCCTAAATTCAGCCCTTTTCACTTTTCCCTTAGATATATCTATACATGTAGTCATTTTTAATCTAACTGGGTAAAAGCAATTACAAACAAGTGATTCATAAACAAATAAAATATTGAACGACATAACACACACAATAACGCTCCATGTTTTCATCTGAAAATATTAATCAAATACAACTGATCAGTCATAAATATAATTGATCAATAAAAGTGATAATTTGATCAATGTATTCTTTAACACAAACACAAATATTTGTTTGATCAGCAATGTATTCAATGTATTCTTTAACACACACACAAATATTTAAACCAATCAAGAGCTCTCTAAAACAATCAAGCGGAGAGTCTTAGGCTTGAGATGATTATTTGATTTAATAAATCTAGTCATCAAAAGATTGGTTGAATGATGATTTAAATAAGTGCATCACCACCGTAACATTTACATTTAAAATAGCCTTTTCTATCCCTTTGTTATTACATCTCACCATACCATAATATAGAGGTTGTTGTAAGCTCTTATTGCACACTCTCTCATATCACAGGTCTCTGTTATTCACTAGATAGAAGCCTTTTTCAAAATTGAATTTACCTTCAGAGGTTAGATTTACAGGTCTGCCTGCGTTCAGTAAGTCAGTCTATATTCCCTGACATTATCCCTCCTTTCCTTACTGGCTGGGATTTTTTTTGACTAGTATCTAACAGCTCACTGTGCTGTGTTATGATAGTGAGCTGTCAACCAATAGCAATTAAAATAATAATTTCACCAATCAATCTTCTGAAGGTAAAGACAATTTTTACACAAAGCTTCACAGCTGCTATCTATGGATTGCTATCCTAATTAACCACTTCAAGACCAGGTGTTTAGACCTCCTTCCTGGCCAGGCCATTTTTCAGTATTCAGCGCTGCGGTACTTTGATTTTTTACTATATTAAGGAAAAATTATTGACAATTTTGGGAAAAAAAGTTTTTTTCTCAATATATTAGGAAACAATGATTATTACCCATATTTTTGGTAAAATATAAAAGACGGGGTCACGTCGGGTAAATAGACACCAAACATGTAATGCTTTAAAATTGCGCGCACCCACGAAATCGCAAAAAAACTACCATACCCAAAATTGACCATAGACGACGCTTTAAAAGCTTTTACAGCTCATCAGTTTAGTGTTATCAGTGATTGATAGCCCTAGAACGATTGCTCTAATTCCGATGTTCGCGACGATATGTAACACGTGCTGCGTAATGGTCTGCTTCATCAGCTTCTCTCCAGCATCTGAAGCTGGAGAGTGACACAAGAATGCGGAAGTGATGTAATATACATCAGTTCCGCATTCTGGAGGGGGGGGACGCACATCCCGGAACCTCATACAAGCGATCCGCCGGCTCAGTAGTATATTAGCGGGCATTGCTGCCTGTTTTCAAATATCGGCATTTCCCGCATGCGAGCGCCCAGTGGGCGTGGCTGAGCGGACGTCTAAAGACGCCCGGTCAGATCTAGAGAGCTCCTGGCTGGCTGTTTTTTTACAACGGCCGGCCGGGAAGTGGTTAAAGGCATGCAAGCAGGCACTCATCTATTAGCAGTTGACAAGTTGATACAAAAATAAGCAGGTCAGGTAGCGTTAATGACCCAGGTGACCCAGCATTCACCCAAAAGTCATAAACCTGAGTTACAATATCATCTCCATTTAATAATTTGTAATTGGACAGTGAAAGTGCAAAATTAAGTGCACAAATAGCTGTGTCTCGTCACAATGAGAACATAGGTACCAAGAAAAAAAGCTGGACAGGCATCATTTACCTTCCTGGCCCTCCCATTATTCATATCTAGGACATGTTTAGTTTCAAACTAAAGGTAATTTCATGATGCATCATAATTTGCCGGACCATATTAAATATGAGAACCCAACTATCCTTGTAGTTATTAATTCAACCGTTTGGAGAAGCAGAGGAGGAAATCGTAAAAGGCTCATCCCTCCTGCTCTCCCTCCCCAGCCCTGTCCTAGGAGCCAGCTACGTGACACCCCCTGGATGGCTGACAAAAAGATGCTGCTAAGGCAGCTAGAGGGGCTCTTGTTTTGTAAC
This sequence comes from Nanorana parkeri, assembly GCF_000935625.1. NCBI lineage: Eukaryota > Metazoa > Chordata > Amphibia > Anura > Dicroglossidae > Nanorana > Nanorana parkeri. The sequence goes on along the minus strand of NW_017308376.1, from coordinate 182,393 downwards.
ATCAATGAAAGGAACTCTGGCAACATTAAGAAGTCATAACATCGCAGAAGAGTATTCTTTATTTATTCCCTTTTGTTTTACTGTTTTTATATATTTTGTCTCTCTTTAATAATATTGTTGTCTGTATATTTTCTGCACCGTTTCTTTTATTAAAGGACAATCTTAAAAATCCTTACGCTTATCTCTATGCTCTAAATACGAACTTAAAGTATCCTTGCCTCTGTGAAGAGCGCTCCTGTATAGTGAAACCTGGCATATTCCTGTCTGAGAGGACAGCAGTGTCATAGGCTTTGTTTACGTTTTTTGTGAAGTGTTGCAGCACTTGCTGAGATTCGTACGTACTTCTGTAAAAGTACGTGGTGGCAGTGAATGTTTGGTGTGTAAAGGGTAAACTGTAGAGTTAACCAACCCTAGAGATGACCGCTCTCAGTCTGCTCGCCTCAGATTGTTGTCCTGCGAGCTGTGAAATCTCTGTGCAAGGTGAGGCTGAGAGTGGTATCGCCACATCTTTGTGACACAACGCACGGTTCAGAACTGCATATAGTTACGGGTGATTGACGTACAGCGGATTCGGGCCGGACATACGTTAAAGTTGTGACATGAAAAAGGGTGCTCTAAATAGCTCCCAACAGCCTCTATGTATAAATAAATTGAATTAAACCGTCATAATATGTTAAATGATGTAATATTACCTGGTAACAAGGGACCCCATCTGTCATTACACACTGAGAACCCGGCGGGGCCGCTATGATATCACAACGACCTCTCCGGGTTCTCAGTGTGTAATGACAGATGGCGTCCCTGGTTACCTGGTAACCAGGGACGCTGATCTGTCATTACTCTCCCGGACGCTCTGGGAATCTAATAAGGCTCCCGGCCGCCCAGGAGAGAAACACTTTCTCCAGGAAAGGTTTACTCTGCTTGATCGAGCAGAGTAAACCTTTCCTTGCGATCTGTTTTTTTTTCTAACATGGGGCCGCTGGCCGCCCTCAGTCAGAAAAAAAAGCCAGTTCTCCATCAGGTCCCCTTCTGGTGATTGACAGCAACTGTTTTTCTATTCTGCTCGGTACCACAGAGGTACCGGGCAAAATAGCCGAGCCGAATGCCGGTCGGCTCACTTCACTTCAGGTCGGTTATTCACTCGGCTCCACTAGGACAGAAAAATAAATGTTGGGGTCTACAATGCTAGTAGCAAGTAGCATGCAACAGGGACAATCTAGGGTTGTCGGCCGGAAAACGAAAACAACAAGGAACAGTGCAGACTAGCAGTATTAACATGTACTTTGGAATAACGCATAAATATATAACACTATTGCCTAATACAAGAAAATATTTACTTGAAACATACAAATGAATGGGAGATGCTATATTTTTAATGGAAAACCAATTTAAGACCAGCAGCATTAGCTGCACTGTGCAGAATTAGCTTTTTACCTGCTGCTTCACATTCAAAATTAGCATTTTACCCTAATGAAAATACTTTGTAAGTTTAAATCACTTGGGAAACATTTCATGTGTCAATAATGCATGAAACATTTCCCTTTGAAAAAAATTAGACATGAATCTGAAACTTTGGTGTCCTGATTACTATGACATCTGATAATTATTCTTCAAATAATAATTTTAGCATGTGGTATGTAATACTTCAGGCATCAGGGCTTAGTGAGAAGAGGTGTGAAAGAGCCAGAAAGAGAATGGAAATCTAAACCGTGAAAATGTCTGCAGAGTAAGTTGCAGGGTGGGAGGATTGGAGCGTAAATGTGAGTCAGTTATGATCAGTGAGCACAAAAGGACTAGAAGCTGAGCCAGTTTACTTCTGGTTCAATTCTGATTTAATTTTAAGAAAATGCACCTTGAACAACATACATCCCCGACAAGGTCATCAATGACCACCTAACTAGCTCATATGCAGCTTAATAAATGAGTATTGATTAGCTAGCAGGCAACAAGTTTGTGCGGCTAATTTCATTCTATTTACCATTAATGGAACCATTACCAGAACAGTTCCCTTTACAAAAAACAAAGATGATATAATTAACAGTTGCAGTTCTTGGAAAAAATGTGATTAGCTCCACATATTTGGGCTTTAGTCTACTGCTTGCTGATCGTTAAAAGGCATAGATCACTATTAGATGTAATATATTAAAGGTCAGCGTTCTCAACTGACCTGGTGCCTTCTTTTCACCCAGAACTATGAAAAAATGAAACATTTGAGAAAGACAAACAAATTTGAAATGAAAACTAATCATATGCTTGCTGATCGTTAAAAGGAGTAGATCACTATTACTATGTATTGTTGCAGGCACTCTATATGTACATGTACTATATACTACATATAGAGTGCACTGAACAATAGATTTACAATTATCCTCTGCTAATATGAATGGGTTAAATGATCCGTAGTACATGATATGTAGCCCTGTACCCCCTTTTCCACTTACAGAGCTAGGTTATTTTTCTTTTAAATAAATATTAATGTAATTTTATTGGTATCTATCTACCATTAGCTGCCTCATTTCCCACCCTCGGCTTATATTCGGGTCAATACTTTTTCCCAGTTTTTTTTTTTAAATTAGGTACCTCGGCTTATATTCGGGACGGCTTATACTCGAGTATATACGGTAGATGTAATATATTAAAGGTCAGGGTTCTCAACTGATCTGGTGCCTTCTATTCACCCAGAACTATGAAAAAATAAAACATTTGAGAAACACAAACAAATTTGAAATGAAATTAATCATATCCAAAACCAAAAATTATTCTTTGAAATTAATACAGGGAGTACAGTCTGCCTTCTAGGTACATCAGTGCTTTATTAAGACATTGCTGTGCAGTGTGCACCAGTCCATATAATTTGCTCACAAGTGATGCTGGAACAACCTCCTTGCTGTCTCTCACATGTAGAAAGCCTAATGTAAAGAAACGTTCTGTGTTAGCTCCTTTCTTACAGCCATTAGATTCAAGCCTGCATGTGAGCTTTAAATGTGATTGGTGCTACAGGAAGCAGAGACAGAAGGGAGCAAGAAAGTTACACAGGGCAAGCTTCTGGAAGGTTGTCGACACCTTGTTCCAAGCATAATGACCTTCCCCACCTTCCCTCAGCTCCTGTCTGGGGGAAGGACATTGCTGACTACTGTTCTCCTAGGCAAATTGCCTACTGAAGACCTGCATGTGACCAATAATGGAGACCTGGAGTTGGGCCTGAAGCTGTCCTACCTGTGAGGGGGAAGCTGGCCTAAGATAGAGTGCCAGGGTAAGTGTCTCTGCTGGAAAGTGAGGCTGGGTAAAATATGGGTCCTTGCAGGGGCCTAGTAACTCTCTTTGGCTGGTTTCTTCTTTGTGGCCAATGGGTGATGTAATCCCATGTCTGCACACAGCAGAGATATACAAACCTTTACATATCCCCTTATTAAAAATCTGCCCTTAGAAACTTTACAGGTGCTGGGAATGACAATTGTCAGGAACGCTTTAAGAATTCACAGATGAAAATTCAAGTACAGTAGCATTTTTTTAAGCTTAAAAGATATTTTCATAAGTATTTGTACTTGCAGGCCATAATTTAAAAAAACAACAAAACTGCCCTACGCTAGGACATATAAAATGTGCACATATGATATGTTCCGAAAATACATCTAAACCCTTATATAATGTTCTAATTGGTAATGTATTTCAAATGTCTTTTTTTAATATCTGGTGAGGGTCATTGTGCAGACACTTCCTGTTATAGGGTTACAACTAGAGATGAGCCGAACACCCCCGTGTTCGGTTCTAACTCGAACTTTCGAACATGGAAAAAGTTCTAACTCGAACTTAGAACTCAATGCAAGTCTATGGGGGTAGAACTCAGAAATTTAAATGTCCCCATTTTGAAGCCTTATATGCAATTTATTGGCCATAAAAAGTGTATGGGGATCCGGGTATTGCCCTGGGGGACATGTATCAATGAAAAAAACACTTTTAAAAAATAAAATTTTTAAAGGAGCAGTGATTTAACATCACTTAAAATGAAACATTAAAAATGATAAATTCACTGCTAGAACATGCAATGTTCGAGTCAAACCTATGGTCGACTCGAACATGCAGCCCATCCTTAGTTACAACGCGTTGTCTCTAATACCAATTGCCCTTTTCAGTCACATGTGCTTCCAGTGGTGACTATAATTGGCTATGCCAATGCTTATTGCACAAGGTATGCTTTGCCATTTCTACTGGTGCTATGCAGTTGATGTTGGAGTGAGTGCATGCATGTAGACAGAAAGGGATTGCAAAGAGGCTACTGGAGATGAACAGTACTGAGATGCAACATATAGGATGAAAAAAAGTTGAATGCAAGTATTTATCTAAAATTGTTTATGATACACAGTGCTTTGCTAAATGTCATCCAGTTAGGGTTTAGTTCTATTTTAAAGCAAGACTGTCACTATAGCTAAGAATTTAAATGAAGCCATACCTGTATAGAAGTCTGTAAATACTTATCTTTCCTGCTGCCAGTGCTACTGAATGCCACTCAGATCCTGAGATATCTTCTGCTGAACTCCACAGAGAAACTGACACTTCTGGGAGTGTCGATGGGTTCCCCACAGCTCTCATTGGTTTTTCTTGCTGACCTCCATATTAATATGGTATCCTCTACTGTGTGGGGGTGCTGGGGTCCCAATAGATCAATATTCCTGGAAGTGTCTGCTTCAAGAGAATATTTACACTTATCATTTAAAGCAACTGAAATAACAAACATATACTTACCCAAAGTTCCGAGCTGGCCAGCTGTCACAGCGCTCCCTCCAGCCTGTTCCCTCCTCAGGAGCATCCCTATATCAAAACCTATAGATGTAATGATTTACTGGACCTTAGACCACTGCAGAGGAGGGGGAGAGACATTCCAGGGACCCAACGTCCAGCTTTGGATGAGTAATTTTTTTTTCTACTTTTTAACAAACGAGCAGTTAACCCTTGCAATCCCAGAGTTTTGCTTTAAGACATTTCTTCATTTAAACTTTTAATTATAACATTTTAAGCCCAGGAGCATTAGATAATTTCATTTTAGGGCAGTAAGTTGATTCTACCCCGGACCTGATTTTTAGCACCAATCCTGAATCAACACTCCAGTTCTTGTCTTGTCTGCACAGATTCCTGATCTTCACTCTAGTCCCTGTGCTGCCTCTTTGACCTGGATTACAGAAAACATGGATGCCTTCTCTGTTCTGTCATAGGTTTCTACACTTCATGAGCATTGGTCCTCTGCTGCCTGTGAAAAGTGCTTCTGCTGTGTTAACATAAAACAAACTTTTAACAACCAGTAACTGCACTGCATATATCCCAGTCATAAATAAATTGTGAATATTTTATATCACATTTTAATTACATTTTACTGTCACCCTTTTTTACATCAAGAAGCAAATAGCACTAAACGTCTGCAGGAAAAATGTCTTATTTCTGTGCAGCACAGGTATCTGAAGATGGCTTCATCATAAGTCAGGTTGTTCTATTTTAAGATCACACGTGTAGGAGAAAAAATATTATTCAATTATCTCAGTATCTTTGTTCACTTATAAAGCTTTATTCTCAGATTCACATTATCTTTTTCTCCACAACAACCTCTGAATATTTTCTTTTGTTAGCAACAGAAAAATCAAACATTTGCAAAAAAAATGAGCTATTGATGCCAGAGTTAATAACTCATGTATTGCAAGAGCAGGTAAGTTTTGAGATGGCTTATTACTAATGATTTCTATTTCAATCCCTGCATATTACAAGAAGCAGCTGCTCTCCTCCGTATCTCTAATTGAAGAAAGATGTGTATTGCCAAATCAAGAGTTCTTGCTGTCAATGGAAGATACCTATCACTTTCAATGCAATCACTTGTAAAGCATATCAGCTTAGGAGCTGCCTGACAATTCCTGTCATGTTTATTAATAAAAAAAGTTTTTGAATCAGGCAGTTGTAAATATTGTGTACATAACAAGAATTCAGATGCCTCTGCTTGTCATTTGCAGAATATTTTTCATTCCTTATTATATGTAATAAATAATTTTATTCAATCACTTTGATATGCTTAAATCAGACGCATGCTGTGTACTTTTATTTAAAAGAAATAGCAATTAGCAAATATAAAGAATATTTATGGTAATGCCCTGCCGAGACACTTTTCTTCCTCTTGGCAGGGTCAAAGCGTTTGTGTCTTGAAATTACATAGATATGCTCAGTGCAAGCTGGAATGCAGCCCCTCCACTCCAACATACACATCTAGAGCATCATCTCAGCCAACTTAGAGTGGTGAAAGCTGGGGTTGTTGCTATACGTCAGCCGACTATTCCATTTTACACACTAATTTCTTGAATAGTAAATCTGCATGTAAGGACTCATCAGCAGTAGTGGCTCAGTTGTCCATAAACTCAGATTAAAGGCATATAAATAAGAAGTCTCTAGTGTGTGTTGCACTGGAGAACTTTTTGGGGTATCTTTTAACCCCCTCACCATCTACACATTGACAATCTCACATGGTAAACTGGTTTGATGTCTACTAAATCAAAGTTGATCTTGATCTCTGTGGCAGGGGTGTCCCGAGGCCGGGTGACCGGGTGACTCCCCGCCATGACGTCCTCGCGCATGCGAGACCGTCTGATTGATGCCTGCGGCGGCCATCGTGGTGATGGATTCCGGCAGAGAGAGGAGGTATGAGGTATGCCACCGGGTCCCCTCCTCTCTCCTGACACTGTCGGGCTCTCGGTCCATGACCGAGTGCCCAACTTTTTAGAGGGGGGTGATACCAAAATGACTGTCAGTCATTTTGGTGTCACCCCTGCAATGGTGACACCCGGGTGCGGACCGCACCCCCCCTTGTGACGCCACTGCTCCGTGGTGCCTCCTTGCCCCATGAAAAACTGCCTAAAACTTCTGAAGTACCAAGAAAGTCATGCAAACAGCACTAGAATTGATCTAAAATCAGTAGGTTTAGCAGAGATGTAGTCAATAATGTTGCATTCACAGATACAGAATTAGATCACAGAAATTAAATAAATAATGACTCAATTCATCCAACTCTATCACTTACTCCTGTTGCCATGTAAATGTACATGAAGCAGAAAATTGGATATTACTGTAAATAGGCAGTAATGACTTTATATTCTTAAAATATCATTTGTAACAATGTATTTGGTGAAAATAATCAGCAGGATGCTAATCGCTGTGTTATTGATGCAGAAAAGGGAAGATATGAGTTGATCAGAAAAAATTACATTTAAAGTGTAAATTTCAAGCAGGTTTCCTAATGTACAATTGCAAAGCAAGGAACTTAGGTCATATTTATTTTTTTAATTAAAATTGCTGTTGAAAGTTTTTCTTAAGGTTTTACTAGACCAGTGAATTTTCTGAGTTAGGTTATAATATAATAATATCACGTGTTTCAGTTTTTTCTGCAGTGCCGTCCGTCCGTTTTTTTACTACGGGCGGACGGCAAGAGGTTAAAAACACAATACATGTCGTTTAATCACAGATGGCATTTGTCTTTATATCAGCCTTCTGTAATGTTCTGCAATTTAGCATCCATAGTGAGAGAGGAAGAGCCCCCTTCCGTATGCATGGAACATCCCAGGAAGTGTCACAGGTCAACTTCAGAGCTGATCTGTTACCTGTGTTTCTACAGGCTTGCATTTGTTTTCACCTGTTTGCTGCTGTGGGCCTGCTGACACCCGTGGTTCAATAAGCATGTGCTCTGCTCTTGCTGCAAAGAGCTAGCAGCTTTGGGTGTTGCCCTCTTCACCTTATTCTTAATCACTTCCGGGCCACAATACGTACATATACGGCGGCCCGCAGAAGGGGTGAAACCAAGAACACTGCTGCAGCAGTGTTCTTGGTGTCATTTTTAACAGCTGGCGATGGCTGTTCAGGTACAAGTGATTCGGTGTCTATACAGCCATTAATCACTGTTAGCACTAAACTAATCGGTCCCCTATGGGAAATTTGGGGTATTGACGTTTTTTTCGGGTTCACGGGCGAATGCAATTTTAAGGCTTGACATGTTTGGTATCTATTTACTCTGTGTGACCCTCCTCTTTTATATTTTACCAAATAACTGGGTATTACATTCTGTTTCTGTGCGCTAAATTTCATTTTAGTGTATTTTATCCTAAAAATACTTGTTTGATAAACATTTGCACAAATACCGTGCAACATAAAAAATTGCAACTAGCATTTTTTTATTCTACAGGCACTCTGCTTTCAGAAAATATATAATTGTTTGGGGGTTTTAAGCTGTTTTTGAGCCAAACATTCAGAGTATATCATGTGTGTGCAAATAGTAAGAAATTGCTCAAGACAGCAAGTAGTTAATATACCTTGCTTCCTGCTACTTCCTGAACAGCTTCCTATCTCTCTCCCTATTTCTATGCTTGAGCAACACTTCTGTTGTTTCCGAGCTCCCATTTGTGCCTTCTCTGCTGCCATCTTGCCTTGCTTGTGATTACTGAAGTGTAGCCATTTCCTCAGTCTCCAGTTTGTACAGGTACTCTCCACACGTGAGGAGGGTGAACCCGGGGGTTGCGACCTGAGATCAGCAGGCAGCTAAGGCCAAACCCTATGAGAGGGTTTCTGGCAGAACACCGGCTGGCCCTTAGACCCTGGGGGATCTTGTGCCCCCTGCTCGCTTGTGGGCTCACATCCCTGGAATCATGACAGAAAGGCAGAGTAGGGAAATTACGTCATCACTGTGCTTCTTTTTTTTACTGTTCAGTCAGCATTTTAAGCCAGGGATCTGACATAAATGTATTCCATAACAATTGTGGCATCATCGAGAGTCAGTATCTACAGTACTTGCAGAACTTAGATGCTGTCCTTAATGTCGTAAAGCTGTACAGCCACCCAGATCACTTGTACTAGTCCAATATTGTGCAGGCCCCTTCTGCATCCACCTCCATGGGGGAGCCTAAACCAAGGCACATAGTGTCAGGATGGAGAGCGGGAGCAGACTGGAGAAAGTCTGTTCCCCTGACCTGCTCTGTGATTGCTGGAGTATGAAGCGCTGCTCTCAGCACATCATGCTTCAACTATCAGAAGCCAGCTGAAGTGCTGGGTATACAGATCATCAAGCACATTCCTGTGCTTAACTATTTGTATTTGAGGCCAAGAAAGACATCAGAGGTCTAAAGTTAGGTGAATAAAATATAAAAAATTGAAAAAGGTGATAAAAAAGTAAAAGATAATAAAATTAAAAAGGTGATAAGTAAAAAAATAATAAAATGCATAAATTTATAATTGCAACTAGCATTTTTTTATTCTACAGGCACTCTGCTTTCAGAAAATATATAATTGTTTGGGGGTTTTAAGCTGTTTTTGAGCCAAACATTCAGAGTATATCATGTGTGTGCAAATAGTAAGAAATTGCTCAAGACAGCAAGTAGTTAATATACCTTGCTTCCTGCTACTTCCTGAACAGCTTCCTATCTCTCTCCCTATTTCTATGCTTGAGCAACACTTCTGTTGTTTCCGAGCTCCCATTTGTGCCTTCTCTGCTGCCATCTTGCCTTGCTTGTGATTACTGAAGTGTAGCCATTTCCTCAGTCTCCAGTTTGTACAGGTACTCTCCACACGTGAGGAGGGTGAACCCGGGGGTTGCGACCTGAGATCAGCAGGCAGCTAAGGCCAAACCCTATGAGAGGGTTTCTGGCAGAACACCGGCTGGCCCTTAGACCCTGGGGGATCTTGTGCCCCCTGCTCGCTTGTGGGCTCACATCCCTGGAATCATGACAGAAAGGCAGAGTAGGGAAATTACGTCATCACTGTGCTTCTTTTTTTTACTGTTCAGTCAGCATTTTAAGCCAGGGATCTGACATAAATGTATTCCATAACAATTGTGGCATCATCGAGAGTCAGTATCTACAGTACTTGCAGAACTTAGATGCTGTCCTTAATGTCGTAAAGCTGTACAGCCACCCAGATCACTTGTACTAGTCCAATATTGTGCAGGCCCCTTCTGCATCCACCTCCATGGGGGAGCCTAAACCAAGGCACATAGTGTCAGGATGGAGAGCGGGAGCAGACTGGAGAAAGTCTGTTCCCCTGACCTGCTCTGTGATTGCTGGAGTATGAAGCGCTGCTCTCAGCACATCATGCTTCAACTATCAGAAGCCAGCTGAAGTGCTGGGTATACAGATCATCAAGCACATTCCTGTGCTTAACTATTTGTATTTGAGGCCAAGAAAGACATCAGAGGTCTAAAGTTAGGTGAATAAAATATAAAAAATTGAAAAAGGTGATAAAAAAGTAAAAGATAATAAAATTAAAAAGGTGATAAGTAAAAAAATAATAAAATGCATAAATTTACCCCCTGCCAATCCCCGCCATGAACAAATGAACAATTGGTATGTGCGCTTAAGGCATGCAAAATCATGTAAACGGGCGTGAGGAGTTCTGACAAAAAAAAACCAGTGTGATGGGCGCATTGTAGTGCAGCTGTGGGTGTAAATTAAGTCTAAATTGCGGACCACAGTATGGACACAAACTGAGTGACCATTCTGTCCAGACCACGATTTGGACCTCTGCTTGATGAAAATGTTATTCTTGTATTTTAATTGACTACCCCTGCTATAGATGTTTACTACCATTACCACCGCATCATCTCTATGCCACCTCTGTCAAAACACTACACTATACAAAGAGGCAACAAGCACAGTAAAAGTTATGTAGCGCATGCTTTCGGCTCTTTTATTGCTTTTGAATATTTGTAATAAAAATGCAAATGTGGATCATTTATAATGACAGCACAGGTCAATGGAAAAGCCTGTTATGAGATATACAGTTGGAAAACTTGAACCCACTAAGCTTGACACAACTTTGATGCATATTTTCTAAAGAGCTACACCCGTGTATTAATACCAATAGACCAAATTTGTATTGCAGAATCTAAAGCATAATGCCTTCTAATTTCAGTGTTTAAAGGACAAACTATTTGGAGGGTCAGCCAAGTGTCAATGTTGAAGTGAAGTATGTAAGATCAAACAGAGATTAAGGTGGAAATATATTTAAATCGTCCAAATGTAACACTAATAGGATTATTGAATAATAGGATTATAAATATTAAAGCTTTAGTTTATTAATAGTACTTGGTAAATGTAACAAGAGTTACAATGACAAAAAGGCAATGAAAATTAGCTTCTAAACATCTTGAAAGGATTTTATATTACAGATTATAATGAGCTTGCATTTTATGGCTTCTGTAATGCCAGTCTGAACTCAGGATTCTTAGAAAAAGAAAGAATCCAAACAGCTAGTACTTTTCTATCTCACATATGCCAACACGTTTCAATACAATGTGTCATGGTTTGGAGATATTTATAATGTTACCATGTTGTCAAAATAAATATCAATAATATGCTTTTTACCAACATGAATAGAACATAAATAAAATAGGAACGCGGGGCTTTTTCTTTATTTCCTGCTTTCTTGCAAACACACATATTCCTTCTAGTTGCTCATTGTGAACATCAAACTGCATTTGTGATGCAGCTTATTGCCTAGTACATCAGCCCCTTTGTGGTGATTGGTGAATGCAGGCTGGCATATGCACACACTATGGGATTGATTTACTAAAGGCAAATAGGCTGTTAACTTTGTAAGGGAATTTGCACTTAGCTTAGAGAATTCATTTTGCAAAGAATATGCAATCACATGCAAGGAATATAAAAAGATTTTTGCTTACATATGATTGGATGATGGAAGTCAGCAGATCTTCACCTCATTTACTAAGCTAAGGGATAACTCCCTTGCAAAGTGAACAGGCTATCAGCCTCTATGGGTTAGCACTGCTAACAGCTTCAGCACACAGAGGGGTGCACCTCTGTGAAGTGTTTGTCAAATTAAATGAGCTACACTAATGGACTGCAATGCATGTGTATAATATCAAGCATTTTCCACAGGGTATAAGTACAAAAGCTGATTTGCATTGATGTATCAATTACCAAGCCATGTCCTTGCTGACTCTTGCTGACCAGGCTCCAACCAAGGCAAGCTGAATCTTTAACAAATTTGGACATACATGCATATCCAAGATATTGTGTCAGATTTTATATAGATAGATCACAAATCAAACGTATGATTTTTTTTTTTTTAAAGAGAAGAGTTAAAGAAAACACCTTTTGCTATAGGCTTAATTGTATTTTAATTTGTACTTTACAATACCCTCCATTGCATACTTTACAAGAAGTGCTAAAATTGCCTTCACACTTCCAGTCTCTGTACCCTGCTCTGCAGCATGTGAATCAAAGCAGTCACGCAGCAGGAACACAGTTGTGGAGTTGAGATTTTAAAGCGCCCTATCTCGTATAGGAGTGGCACAGTGGTAAGAGCAACTAACACTTACTTACCCTAAAGTTTTGGAATGCTCTTCTTGAACCTTTCCCTAGGAACTAGGAAATGTAGTGCTTTTCTCTTACTATTATTTTTTACCATAACTATGTATATTTACTAACTGCAGCACCTACAACACTTAATTATTTACATTCCTACAACAAAATCTCTGGGCAATTTTTCTGCATAAATATATTTATATTTACATACCCTGAGGCAACTCGCAGTTTGCTTTGGGTCACATAACCTTAATACAATTATAATAATGGTATTCTGTTCTAGTGTTTTTTGTTTTATAGTGAGTATGTAGTTTTTTCTTTCAGAATGTTATTACTAACCAAATCTTTTTTTTTTTATATTCATTAGTAAATGAAGAGTCATGCAACCATCCATATTTAAAATTCTGTTATATGATTTTTATTCCTTATTGCAAAAATGTTTCCCCAGATTAAAGCTCAGTATATTGAAAAAATAAAACATAGCTTCCAATCAGATTTTTGCTTTCATTCTCTAAATAAGATCAAAAGAAAACCTATTAAATTAAAATGCTTCTAATTTACCGGACCTGGTACTTGTCCCTATTCATATATATGTTTTACAATAGTTTTGCTTACCAAAGAACTGAAGTGTTACCTCTTGTAGCACACTCAATTTAGTAAATAGAAAGAAAGGAAGAGCAATCACATCACTCCACTTTTAACAGCAAGAATACATTTCTTCAAAATCTTTAATGGTATGTTAAAAATGCTTCAGGATCATACAAGGCTTTTTCTCCTAGCACATAACTAGTAGACCAAAGCTCTTCTGGTCCTTCCCCATTAATACTCCAGGGTAGATAGGCGGGTTTTTTTAAGCATAAAATGGCATTATACAACAAGCTGTTTATGTAACTACTAAGCTTTTACTTTTCTGAATTTGTCTAAATTAATTGTAGGAGTAACTGTAGATATACCCCATTGTCTGCCTACAAATGTTTATTTTGTCTCTGAAAAGCCTATATCTGGATCCGGGAAGGGGGTCTTTAGACCGTTGCTAAATGGTTAAGGTGATCTTGGCTACCCAAATAATTAAACCTTTCTGAAAGGGTATAATAAGTAATCATCTCTTTTATTGCCCTGACATCCCAAGCTGGGTTAGAAATTGGTTTGATGATTCCCTGGATGGGAATTTAAGACTTTGACAGACGGAATGCAGTAGATTACATACTGGAAAAATTCACGAGCAAAACTTCTTAGTCCCAGATTGACTTGAATAGTAAAATAACATGAAACAACCTAATCCAGCTAATGAGGACACATAACTTTTATTTAAATGAAAAAAACAATGGGTTTTGTTACATGTTCAGCAAATATACCCAGTTCTACACCAAGGAACCTATGCAGTCCCTAAATCTACACTATATAGCAATTAATAAATTGAGTGCAGGCTTACATTGGAGGTAGCCCCATCCCTCTAAAGAAACAACAACAGAACAGAAGTCCATACTCACCCAAGGCATCTGAAGACACCAACTGCGTGCCTTATAGGATACCTATTTATGGAGCATAACTTTACATAATCAGACTACAATTTAAAATGAGTCTCAAGTCATTATAATTGCATTTTGTACTACAGTGTTGTCACTTCGGTGACACTTTACAAGCTGATCTGGATAAAATGAAAACAGGAGCCCAATTCTGATGAGGCCCACAACATAAAACAATGGGGTAATTTAAGCTGTTCACTTTTCAAGGGAATTTGCACTTTGCAAGGGAAGTTTACCCTTAGCTTGGCAAATGTGGTAAAATTTCACTTTACAGGAATACCCAGCCATGTGCAAGAAAAATAAAAATAATTGTATTTTGGTTTGCACATGATTTGATTATGAGAGCTTTACCTCATTCACTACACTAAAAGGAATTGCAAATTCCCTTGAAAAGTAAACAGCCAATTTGCCTTTAATAAATCAACCCCAATACACAGATCAGAGTTCTCGTTCAGCAGAGGCTGTGCTATGCTTAAAACAATTAGTGACTGGAACATGGACTTACAGGCCATAAATATTTACCCTTTCTCTATTGTGGAGGATTCTCATAATTTTGAATCATCTGCACCTACTTTTTTTGGATGTAAGCTACAGCATTACCTCTACCTAAAGTGACATTAAAGGATAAAACATGTTCCCCTCCCCCCAATGTTAATGTAAGCACTTACCTTAAATGATGTCTCTTAATCCGATCTTCTTCTTTCCTGTCCTTTTCAGCCTTCTCTCCAGCTCTCCAGCGCTGCTGGATCCAGTGCTGACTCCTCTGTGCTTGCTGGCACTTCCTGTCCCACGGTGTCTCCATGCAGGTGCACACCGTCCATAGACTTACCTTGTGTCTCTCCTCGTCTCCCGGCCGAAAATGCGAACTGCACATGCGCCCGCCCCAAGATCCTTTTCGGCTGCCCGAGATTTTTTTGATTTTCGGACAGGAGCGCGCGGGGAAGACACAGGTAAGTATTAACCCTTTTTAAAGTGTTTTTTTTTAAGTTATTGCATATATTAACTGCTTGCTAGCAGTAGATATATGCAAAAAAACACTTTAGGCTTATTAAACAGTACCATGCAAAAGACATCTAGTACGAACTACCAAAACATATTTAATATTTTGAGTTTTGAAAAATGTTCCAGCAACCTTTACATCATCTTTATCATTTAATCCTGTTTAGTTACATATCAAAGCTAGTAACATATATATGTTTTAGATTTTACAGGAGCCGATATCAGCGCATTCGTTTATTCTTACATTTTATGCATGTCATTTTTTGTCTGTGAATGATCTTGTAACGTGTCAGTATTAATATGCTTTCATAATTGTTTTAGTACCATACAATATAAGGCAATGAGCAGATAGAGATGTAACTTTAACTAATATCCAAATATAACTTACCATTTTACTGACTCAGCTTTGATAGGGCTTTGGTTGGCAGATAGAGAAAAATAAAACAAGAGTCCAAAATCCCAGGAGAGAAACATGATATACTATTTTTGTTGGGTGTTGATATTCTTGAACTCTTCTATAAATTGCTGTAGGCATAATGTTGCATAAAAAAATGTTCTGGTTTTCCTTTGCTCCCCTAAGAATTAATGTCTTCAGTGATGCTTTCCAAGGTGGCATTGCTGAAACATTAATAATCAGGCACATAACTTTTGAAGTGAAACTCCACCTTTATGTAAAGAAAACAAATCATAGATGCTCTTCAGATGATGTACCTTATTTTAAACATTTGTAAATCCAATCACTAAAATCTTATATACAATGTTAACATGTTGACAGTTGTTCTCAATCTTTTTTTAAACATGCATATTTTATTAAAACAATATCTGGTAATCTGGCCTAGAAGGTCTTTGTGCAGACACATCCTGTTATAGGGGGACAGCTGGCTACCAATTGTAATCTGCAGTTGTTACACGAGTGCTTGGTGTAGACTACAGACAACCATGTTGACACACATAGAACAGGCCACTGTTATTATGCCCGGTCCAGAGCAATGATGTGCAGAGCAAGGGGTGTCTGAAGCGAGTGCACATAGAGAAGAAGTGGCTAAAAAAGAATAGTAAAGATCAGCAGCACTGAGAAACAAAGAAGAATGAAAAAAAGGTGAAAACAGTTTTTTTTTTAATGTCAGTTGTTTGTGATGTAGGAAAAGGAATCACCAGCACTCAGTAGAATAATCCAACACGTCCATTTATTGGACATAGACGACACACAATCACAAGAGCCAACGTTTCGAGACCACGCATGGTCTCTTCATCAGGGCATAAAGAGTGAATCGTCACTCTTTATGCCCTGATGAAGAGACCCTGCATGGTCTCGAAACATTGGCTCTTGTGATTGTGTGACATCTATGTCCAATAAATGGACATGTTGGATTATTTTACTGAGTGCTGGTGATTCCTTTTTACTATATTGTGTCTGCACTATGCCATCCATGTTCATCACTACAAGCACCATTGCCTTTATAGGCCTTGTTTGCTGCAAGGTGTGTGGAGGATTTCCCCTTCTATCCAAGTTGTTTGTGATGCACATTCCTTTAGTATACTATGGGGTCTATTCACGAAGCAGCCGAAGGATCTAGCCGTAGCTTTGGCCGATCCTTCGGCTAGTTCGGCTCACTTCACTTCAGGTTGGTCTTTCACTCTGCTGCATACGGCAGCTTAGTGAATAGACCCCTAAATGTCTTTCAGCTAAGGTTTACAGGTTATCTAATATCAACTACAGCTTTTATCATTTTAATTGATTTTATGATTATTTATCTACTGTTTTTCTTGACTCTGGTGCTATGTGGATGAGGTAAACATGAAAAAGTCTATACGTTACACTGGGAGCTGAGGCTTCTTGTTGTACTAACAATTAGTTTAGGTGGTTTGGGTTGCTATTTGCTCTGTACACATAGAGCAGAAAGTAAAATGATCAAAGATTTAGCAGGTCAGAAGGGCACACCAAATTACAAAACAAACATAAAAAAGAGCAATGAAAGACAATTTTAACTAACTATGGAACTAGTTAATGTGCTGTAAATTTGTTACAGGCTAAACATTTGAAAATAGAAGCATTTAACTTTAAATATGGTAACATGAAAAACAAATTATTTGCATTTAATTATTTCTAGATTTCAATGAGTACTTGCAAGTATAAATATTAGGTATACACCGATATATCGGCCGCCGAAACATATTGTCTGAAAATGGCACTTTTGGCATATGCTGAAAGTGCCATTTTCTGGCCGATACAGTGGCACATCCTATTCTATCCGCCTTGCTGGGCTCTGTTCTGTGTCCCAGCGGGGAGGAGAGAAACTGTGAAAGGCTCCAGAGCGCTGCGGGAGGAGAGCGCTGTGAGTGGCCGGCGTCAAGATAAGGCAATTTGCCTTGTCACGGATGGACACCACTCACACCACCACTTTGTGGTGGAACACAGTGGTGTTAGCTTATATATGCTACAGCATGCAGTACTTTTTTCAGCGCAGCGAGATGCAATATGTAACAATCGCCTCGCACCTACTGTGCCAGTAGAACTGAATGTGCCATTTCAATAAAGTTCTAAAAAAAGTACACAGTGTGATGTGCTGGGATCGGCACATCAGCACTGCGCCGCGCACCACAACCTAGCTGCTGTGCGATTTTGGTTGCTTAAGCTCTGTTTATTATCCCTTGCCAGTGATTTAGGGCCATTCAAATTCAAATGTATTTATATTCATTTATTTATTATTATTATTTCTTTATTAATTAATGACCACAACATTAGTTTCACAAATATATTACCTTGGCCTACAGCCAAATAGGGAGCAAATTTCATGTAATTGTTACACCTTTTGTGTTGGCCACAGTGAAGAGGTGCTGGCCCCATTAAAAGACATCTCTCTTAGGTTATAGCTTATGTAGGGGCATTCATACCAGAGCTGCATTGTAGCCCATTTTAAAAACATGCATTAGGGGAACATTTAGGTGAACACTCATTTCACAAACACGTTTTAAGTAATGACAAAGATTACAAAATGTCAAAATATTTTTTTAAATTAAACTCTTGGAATAGAAAATAGCACTTGATATTCTACAGTAATTATAACGTTAAGCACTAGAATAAAATGGTATAAATAATGGTTTTGTACGTTTTAAAAGTACATAATGCTGCAAGTCTTCTGCCGGAGAAAGTCTTAAACTCTGAACAACTGGTATAATATTTCCATGAACAAAACTAAAGCTTAACTTTAAATTTTAAAAAATTTTCTGCCGAAAAAATGGGTTTGACTTACTTTAATTCAAAACCATAATTAAACAGGTCAACGAAGGATCCTGATCACAAAGGATGTTCACAGTTAGCTAAAGTAAATGCCTAGATACAAAGCACTCAACAGAAATGTATATGTATATATGTATATACAGTACATGTATATGCATATTGAGGCACTGGTGGACAGGATTGTGGATGGTGTGTATTTGTCATCTAGGTTTACCTCATACGCATAGTGAGGGGCTCCAGGATTTATAGCTTACATGAAGAAAACAAACTTTCTGTTTTCTCAGAATCTCAATAAGTTCTGGTCTGGGTCTCGGAGCCCAGAGTCTTTGAGGAGGATAAAGCCTCCATTCCTAAGTGCACATTTTTACCTTGTAGGTAGACCTCTGCTCTCCACAGTCCTTTATACATGACTGATACTCAGAGTTCTCTCTCTCACTCTATCTGCTGTTAGAGCCTGCTGCTGAATGAAAAGGCTCAGAAAAAGTATAAGTGCTGATTATTGGTTTTGGGGAGCCCCTTAGGAGGACACCCTGTTAGTTGGTAGCTCAGATGAGCAGATGTTTTGATTGTTTTGTGCTATGGACTTGCTGTACAAAGGCCTCCTACACTGAAAACTGTGTTTGTTTGCTGTATTGCTGAAAAAAAATTACAAGATAAGCGTGCACATGCATGGTTTACTGCTGCCAACACCAGTTGAGCCTGCCCCCCTTACAGCTTATAAAGACAATTAGAATTATTGTTTTTTTATGATGTTTTATGATGATATTAAAGATGTTCTTCAGACAAATGTTTTATATACATGAAATGCAGCAATTGTCAAAGCTTTACCTACATGCCTTATATTTTAGATGGCTCAGTCTCCTTCCTCCTCAAATCCATCTGTCCTGCTGATTTATTTGTAGCAGCATTTCCTGTTGAGGAGCCCATTCATTCAAGTAAGCTCTGTATGTGCTGGGTGACAAGTCACCTCAATGTGCTATAGTGGTTCTAATCACTTAGGCAGTGCTAGCTTCATCACATCACTGCTTCCTGAAATATGAGGTTCCCTAGATTCCTGATCCATCTATACCTGTTCTCTTTGTGCAGTAAGACTGGCAGTAGGTTTGTTAAAGACAATGAAGGGGAGATCTCTGCTCCCCGTCATTGCCTTGCCTTCAAATCACTGTTGGCAGTCTTGTTGCAGTAGATGCTATACCACATTTTCTTACTTGGCTTTATATAGAGCTCAGCTTAGCTCCACCACATAAGACATCTCATGTTCTCACCACTGCTTTGTGGCTCCTTTTATTTCATTGACACTTTATTTGTACAAATGAAGATAACACTAATCAGCATGTAAAGTAATTGCACTAGTGCCCATTCCATGGTCCATGGACAGCATTACAGAATGAGTAGAGCCGGGTAAGCATTACAGGGTGACCATAAGATAGCAATGACAGGGACAATCTCTGCCCCAGTCACTACCTGCCACTTTGCCCCACATATAAGCCTAACATATAAGCCTAACACAGGTCATGTTAGGATGTGGTGCAGGGCTACAGAGTCCATCTCCTAGCAGAAGATCAGAGTCACGAAGGTGGGTAATGACGGTGGATTTCCCTGAAGGGAAAGTTTGTCAAAAAGAAGACTTGCTTTGAAACAGGTTGTAATAATAAAAATGTTAAAAAAGTAATACTCCTCTGTACTGTATATTGTTAGTTCAACGTTGTAATTAGTATGTATTCTAAAGGTAAACCTGATTGTTTGGCATGTGGTGCTTACCAGATACAGATCCACACATTTAATACATAAAAAAAATATTTACTTTGTCAACTTTACTCGTCTGATAAGGAAAACTAAAACTGATAAGTCAGTTTTATAGAACTGTGCTGACAGACAGCTGTCATTCATTGTCCTTTATCCTGACAGCCTCGGGCATTCAAGCACAGTGTAGATTCATGAGTTTTTTCTCCTCTCTTACGCTTTCTGTATGTAATGGGGAGAACTGTGGCAGGGGAGGGGAAGAATACAGTATTTAAGAACACAGCACTGAATAGACCTTTGTTTTGCCCTGTCTATTTTTTTCTGACTGTGTCAAATCTGTGTGTTTTCATGCAGTTTTTCTTTTTAAAGATCGGTTGCTTGGTTGACTAGTTAGTATTCAGTGAAACAAGGATAAAAGGATAAAATAGTCCCCCATGACTTGCTGAGTCTTCAGATAAGTAATTACAGTGAGCGCTTACATATTGTCCTGAGTACTGTGGATGAACAACCTGCTGACAAGATTTAAAGTAGACTTTTATTCAGTGTGGTTATGCTTCTATAAATAAAGCCTTCAGGTAAACACATAGAGATGGTATTACCCACAGGCAGCTTTTCGCTGCACAATTTTCTTTAAAAACTGGCCCAATCTGAAAGTAAAACTACCTTCTAAACTCTCAAATGCCAGCCACATATGCTGTTGAATGGGGCTAAGAAAATGCACAGAAAATGAGCATTTGTATTATTTCCTTTTTCTTAAAAAAAACATGCTAGAGCAAATTCATGAATAACACCACATGTGCACACAAACTCCATATGTTCTGGAATAATACTTGTAAAATTGATTGGTAAGTAATCGGAAAATGCAAGAGAATAGTAATCTGTAAATTCCCACATTTAATAAATGTGCCTGTATTTATTTTGTCGTTTTATTCAAGAAAATATTGATATCTTTTTACTTTTTGTAATTAATGTTTTTAGGATGTAGGTAAGGTGTGGGGTTTACCAACAGAATACCAATAAGGTTTTCAACAAGGAGTTCTAAACTTTCCCTAGCCTACTAGAAATTATATTTTTATTGGCGTCCATCTCCCCATTGCAGGGATTTTCCTTCATATCTGGTTCTGTCAAATAGAAATTGTGGAGAAATCTCCTAAATGTGGGGAAAAATTACAGAAAAAATTATAAAAGAAGTTTTTATCTTCCCCCCACTGTATCAATAACTTAACAAAAAAAGTTTTTTGCTGGAGTTGGGCTTTTGCAATTGTGACATCAGGATAGTTTACTAGGAGTTATGCTTTTGGCATCTTCATAATAATTACACCTGAAAATGAGAACAGGTATCTAATTGACTTTTAAAACCATCTAACTGGTAATTAAACACAACTAAAAAAACAGCAGTAGGATAACAGGGAAATGGCTCTCATATAAAGTCTAAAGGTGCCCATACACTGGCCGAATTTCGGCCGGTTTTTAATGTACCGGCCGAAATTTGCAGTGTGTGGGGCAGTCGGCTCCCTTTCAGGTGGCATTCCTCGATCAGCTGATCGAAGGAGCCTGCTAAAAAAATCTATGTGCGATCAGACCCGGCAGCCAATGAGCTGCCGGCTCTGATCGGGAATTGCTGGCATTGCCTCACATGCCAATTCATCACCCACGGCCAATCCCACTTCCATGACAGCTTGGGCAATAAATTCACAATCACCCAGTTCATCACCTGTGCCCACGATCACGTCATCTACTGCCTACTATGCCCCTGCAATCTATTCTACATAGGCCGTACCATCCGCCCCCTCCGCAAGCGAATCGGGGAACATAGGGGGTTCATCGAGGATGGATGTACTGAACACAGCGTTCCTCACCACTTTCTCCTAAAACAGCAAAAAAAAACAGCCCACTTGAAAGTTTTTGCAATAGAACATATATCGGATAAATTACCACCAGCTAAAAGATTCCACCGCCTGTGCAAACAAGAGACATACTGGACACCGAGCCAACATCCCTTGACTTTTGGGCTCCGCCCCCTCCATCTCTCCACACCTCAGCACCGGCATCTGAAGCTGACAGCTTGAAGACACAGACACGCCGGACCTTTAGGAGGCCCCAGCGTGCATCCACCTTCGCCTCCTCTCCGGATCCACACTCACCCCCCTTCCAGCAGGCATGTCACAACACAAGGGGACATCAAAACACCTCGGCAGCTGCACTACCCACCCTCCAGCACCGCGTCTCTCCCCAGCGCCGGACCCTGCAGACGTCCAGCAGGACAGCCACGCCAGCACTCATTCAGAGGATCATCCCACAGCCTTCTACCCAGGCACTACAGGAGCCCATCATCGTCATTGAGAGCCAGCCTTCACTTTCCTTGCGGTGAGTTACAGAATCTCTCCTTTTTTCTTGCTCACCCACCTCATCTCACCTCGCTATTTTTGTGTTTACATCTGCTCCACCTGGTTATACCACCACACCACCCATCCTAAGAGGGACCGTCTCCCACCACTGCTCCACTCCATCGCACGGCCTTCGTAAAAGCGAATAATCAACCTACCATAGGTGAGTACATCACCTATCCCTCTCACCCGGCTTCACCAAATTTATTGTGTCAGGTAGTGGCGCTTCCGTTCTCCAATTTTTGTTTCCTTTTAATGTTGACTGACTCACTACCTCTACTATAAGTCAACTACTCTATTTGTAAAATACTCTCTACAGCTAGTTTTAAACTTTGCTCCTGCAAGTTTAAAGTCATGCCCTGTGTTCTTGTGTTCTTTAGCTAGATATTGAAAATGCTGCCCCACTGAACCTTATTGATCCCTAAAGTACATTATATTAAGATTTCAATCATGTGCTCATTTCCCTTTTTTTCTTTTTGACACATGTGCATATTAATTTCCTGCAGTCTCTCCTGATACTTTCTATCCCTCTTCCCTCTATTTCTATAACCATTTTTTGTTGTTGGTCTCTGGACTCATTCTATAATTTCCTTCCTCCTGCACTGCTGAAACAATTTTTTTTATAGTCTAGAAAAATTAGTGCAGTTGACTAGAGAAAACATGTTCCCTAGAATTCTTGCAGATAAAGCCACCACCACACCCCAATCCACTGGGTGGAGTCTTAGGTTTATTTTTATTTTTGCTTCTTTGATGTCAAAAATGTATCAGTTGTATAAGCTTAAAGTGTTTGTCAAGTCAAAAACTTTGTTTTCTAGTGTTGGATGAAGAAGGGAAGGATCAATACTCCTGTTTGATTGTACTTCTATCTGGGGCTCTGCTAGAGAATTGTTTTCTCATTTACTGTCCTGCTGACCACAATTTTAATAAAGGTAAAAGGAATTCTTCAAATGGGTCACAGACCGAATTTAAAATCTGATATGGGTTCTGGCCTTCCCCTACTGTACTAAAGAAAAGCATTTTTATTTTATCTGTTTTATTTTTGGAGAGTTCCCATCACTTCCTGTCTGGGAAATTGTTGTCAGCAGAATATGAAGTGATGATAAACCTGACAGAGGCTCTAATCCTCTTGCTTTATCCAACATTTAAAAAATGTTTTGGGCTTGACTTATAGTCTACTAAATCATGATAGTTTTCTTTTTTTACAAAGCATTCCCAAGGCTTTGAGGTTTACCTTGGTCTACTAGTCTTTGTTGGCAACTCGTCTTTCTTTTTAACAGATTGTAGGTGGAGGAAGCAATGAAAGGAGCCTAGTTCTATACTTGCTGGCTGGATAAAAGATGTCATGCAATCTTTCATATTTGCTAATGTGTTAATTAAATTGAGAGGGTGGATGAGTGACTGCTGTGATCATTCTCTTAGGTATAAATTTCTGCTTAAATTAAACCTAAAGGCAACAACTAGAAATGTTAATTGTGCCTATGCAGTAGTGATGAGCCGAACAGGTCCGAGTTCGGTTCGAATTCAAACTTTAGAACCAAAAAGTTTTAATTCAAACTCAATGCAAGTAAGTCTATGGCGGTAGAACTTTCAAAAACAATTGTCCCCTTTATGAGGGCTTATGTGTAAGTTATTGGCCATAAAAAAGTAAGGGGATCCAGGTACTGCCTGGGGGACAGAATCAATGGGGAAAAAAAACTTTTAACAAATACAGTTTTTAAAGGAGCAGTGGTTTTAACATCACTTAAAGGGTAACAATAAAAATGAAAAATTCCTTTAAATATTGTGCCTTAGGGGGGCCCCCTTAAACTGCCTGTAAAGTGGCGGATCTGTAGGATGTATAGAACCTGCTGCAGCAAAACTGACATTTCTAAAGAGAAAAAGGTCTGGTAGGAATGTTAGGAGGGACCATATTTTATTTTTAAAAAGCGTGGGGTTCCCCCCAAAAGTCTTATCGGACCCTTAAGGTCTAGTAGGAATTTTAAGGAGGAACCCCTCCCCAAAAATGGGAGGGAAAACGTGGGGCCCCCCCTACAATTCCCAACCAGACCCTTGATCCGAGCATAGGCCTGGCAGGGCAAGAAAGAGAGGGATTAGTGAGTGGCCCCCATCCCTCCTGTAGGTAGGTGCAGTATGGCCAACGGCCACTAGATGCCCCAATGGGGCCCTGGAGATAGATGCAGCTCTGGCCTGGGGAGACTCTGTGTCCCAGGAGAGTTAATTTATAGGGGGCGCCTGAGAGGGAAAAGAGGCAGAGATTACAGGAGAGCAGAAGTCTAAGACTGTTTGCAGAGTATCCGGAGGGAGACTGTTTTCTAAAACATAGGCTGGTCCATGGGAAGGACAGGACCAGGCCTAGGACTATGTAGAGCTACAAAGATTCCCTAGTTTCCCCACAGGGGGAAACCCACCGAGCTAGGACTGACAAGGATGTGATTCCTGAGAATATGGAGGAGCTGTAGTACTGATGATATTTGCCAGTGGGCCTCTGGCCGAAGTAAGTTGTGGACTCTGGGCTGCACCTGGGCTGATGTACCTCTCTTTCTCTAAAGTGTAACACCAAGCAAGTAACAAGAATTGTGCCCTCATCCCACCCTGGGGTGGCTGAAACGTATAATTTGTTCTGTTTATACCTTCAAGTAAAACCAACAAAAAGACTATCTGTGTGGACTGGTTCTTCTCCCTCCAACCTCTGAGAAGTTGGGGTTCTACCGGAGTGTGATGTTGGACTGTATCGTGGCTGTAATCATCTGAGGAGGGTAGGTGCGCAATGGTGCTATGCCTGACACAGGGTGCCATTCATGGTGGCCTTTCTCCCTGAGGGGGAGGAAGCGCCGAAGACAGCAGAGGCGGTTGAAGTCATGAGGCCCTGTGTACGCAGTACTACACGTGTGGGAGTGTTTGCACGAGGCCAAGGCCGTGGCCCATGACCGTGGGGTGTCTGGTTTCAAGTTGCATGCACGGGGTTACCCAGCCAACCTAAAGGGAACACACACGCAACACCTCAAGAGTGAACCCCGTTTACACTCCCATACCAGGGCACATGACCTCGGCACTGGGAGGGTGATTTTCCAGGGGCAACCCTGTGCTGATGGGGACAGGGGCATCTTCCCCACAAGCCCTGGGGCATTGGTTGTAGGGGTGCGGGCAGGGAGCTTATTCACAGCAGGGTACCCCTTTAATAAAGAAGCACCCAGATGCCGAACCCCCTTGTGAATGAGTAAGGGGTACTTGTACCCCTACTCATTCACTAAAGGGTTAAATAAAATTGTAAATAAAAAGTCCAGACTTTTGAAAAAAATCCTTTATTTGGGAAAAAAACAAAAGACATGTTTTTGACAAGTCTTTTATTTTAAAAAAAAAAATTGATCCACTGATGCAATCCAGGGTCAATCATGACGTCCAGCATTGTCCACGACGACGACGACTCAACAAAATAAAAAATAAAACAATAAAATATGAATAGAAATCATTTTTTTAAAACACGAATCTGTGTTATCTGTACCTTCGCTGCTGCTTCTTAAACCTATCCACTCATCACCAGCTATTCCTTTGAACTCTGCTTGCCTTTTGTTGGGTGCAACTTCCACAGTTCAGTCCCATTAAGCGTATGAAAACAACAGGTTTTTGTATACAACAGAAAAGCTAAGGAGAAATTGAAATACATAAAACAATTTCATACTTTTTACTTGGCAAAAAAAAAAAATTACAAAACAACTATACTATAATTATATACTAACTATACTTATAAAAGGGCCTTTGTAAAAAGACAGGGATTTGAAAAAGAACCAAAATGACCAAATTTAATTATATTCTACAGTAGTTTTATCATCAAAAATATTTCCAGTATGTGTCTGACCCCAAGAATGACAGATTTAAATAATGTTACTGTATTTCACTGTTGGTTGTGTAGTTACTGTACAATAATATCAGAAAGAAATGTAGCATCACTTGTTATTTTAAATTAGACCAAAGTAAATCTCACGTGTATTAACCCAAAAGCTGTAGTTTGAAGCATTTTCTAGATCAAACATTGCTTTTGATCTTAAGGCCACTTTATTTTGTATTTGTTTTCTTGTGACTAATTGTCTTGTGTAACGCTAACAAACTTCAGGCTCAGATCATTTATATTATCCACTTAAAAGTTTGAAGCCCTCCAGTGACAAGAATATTAATGCTCCGACACTGTCATATCTGTTTCAGCTCATGCATATGCAACATCTCTACTTTCAAAGATTTATGTCAGACTTTGCTGAACCGAGGTATTCTACCATTTTAGATAATAGCATACCAAATTGATGTTATCAGGCATGGATAAGGATAACAGGAGCTGGAGGAAGCAATGTTCTGTTCACTATTTAGACATTTCCAATTGTTATTTACCCCAATGGTCACACAGATTCCTACGAGGATACAACATTTACAG
Organism: Nanorana parkeri; assembly: GCF_000935625.1. Lineage (NCBI taxonomy): Eukaryota > Metazoa > Chordata > Amphibia > Anura > Dicroglossidae > Nanorana > Nanorana parkeri. The sequence goes on along the minus strand of NW_017308376.1, from coordinate 155,736 downwards.
AAAAAAAAAAAGATCATGGTCATCCAGTGGATTATCACTTAATTAAGAATGGATGATTTGTGCCCATTCTGCTGTAGCAAACATCTTACTGCTAATGAAGTTTAAACAGACTTACTTTATTTAATTACAGCTAATCGCCAGAGTAAAATCTGAAATTGTCTTTGATCCACATGTACAGTGGTAATCCTTGTGGCAGATAGCAGTTCTTATTCCCTCAGTTTCTTTTCAGTTCCTCCAGGAGGTTCAATCTTAACTAAGGGTTAATTGATATAGTTAGACTACTATGACTAAAGTGTTTTTGCTCAGACAAACCACCCTGGCATTGTTAGTTATGCTTCTTTTGGTCCACACTCTTCAATTAAGATTCTACCTGTAATAGTAGAGGCTTTAAACACTTCTGAAACTTGGCCATGCTGGAGATCGATGAACCACTATGAGCTCTAGAGTCATACAATAAAAATGTTAACTTTGATTTACTATTGAAAACAGGCAGAAAACACCCTACACTTCCAATCAATCTACTCGGTTTATGCAGAGCATCAAACTTAATAAAGGACAAGTAGAGTCTCACCCCAACTGTGATGATGTGAGTGTCAAAGCTTTCATATCATCAGATAACCCTCATGTTATACAGTCAACTTACTTAATTAAAAAGCAAACTTCAATACAATTACACAAATAATATAAAGTTTAGTATTTATTACTGCCTGAAGCCTGCTGTTACTCATAGCAATAAGAAATAATGTTCCTGTTTGGACTGATGCACATTGGAACTCCACAGACAGACCAAGTGGCTTACATATAAATTAAATGATTTATAAACAGATTAGCAACATCTAAAGAGAACTAAAGCTGGACATGCACAATTGGAATGTTGGCTGCTTCACAGCCTGCTGGCTTGAAAAAGGCCATTACTGAATAATTTTCTGTTGAAGTGGCAGGGCCAAAAACTGTTGGCTGAAAAGTCAATGCAGCCAGGTAGTCAGTGTACTTGGTGGGAGGACACATATCAGTTTTGGTCCCCAACTAAAAGAAGGGGTTTCCTAGAACTGGAAAGGGCCCAGCGAAGGGCCACAAAGTTAATAAGGGGGCTTGATTAAGGAATCTTAACTATTTACCTTAGAGATGGAGTTTTTAAGAGAAGTCTTGATTACTACAAATTAATGGTCCTGTAAGGGCAGTAACAACTTTATTAATCTCAGGTCCCTGAAGAGGACACGTGGGCACATTTAAAGAAAAGGAGGTTTAATCTAACATTTCAGAGAGGGTTCTTTACAGTCAGAGCTGTAAAAATTTGGAACTCCCTTCCCCAGGTAGTGGTAACACCTGGAAGCTTTGACAAATTCAAAAAAACTTCTAGATGTTTTCCCAATGAGCACAACATACAGGGATATGCAACCTCTTAGAATAGATAACATAACCTGACACACACACAGGTTGGACTGGATGGACTTTTTTCAAGCCTTATCTACTATGTAATCTGAGTAATGAGAAGGTGATAGTGCATCCAGAACAGATGCAGAGAGCAATAAAAACTAGAAAATGATAATGTGGGCAAAGTGTTGATACTACCATAGCGGACAAAAATGTGTCTGAAAATTCAGTGCATCCCTAGCTTCTCTCCTTCCCACTGGGTGCTGGTCTGTGTCCCCTCCAATGCCCGCTGCTCTCCCCTACCTGTGTCAGCAGAGGCAGCAGGGATCTGAGGGGACATAGACCAGCGCCAAGCAGGGAGGAGAGAAACTGTCAGGAGGCCGAGTGGGGCGGTGCAGGGAGGAGACAGTTATCAGCTGTCACAGGAGGCCGAGCTCTCTACCTCACTGCCCCACTTGGCCTCCTGTGACAAGCAGGTTAGAATAGTGAGTGAGTTACAAACATTCAGAGATCAGGACTGATCGATGAGTGCTTGGAAATAACTGTGGACATAGTATGCTTACTGAGTCTCCAGTTAAGAATGAACAGGAAGTGTTCTACATAATGTCCTGTTCATTCATGATTGTAGACATAGTGACTCATGCTATTGCCACAGTTTATGAATGGACAGGGGCACTCAGTATAGAAAGTTAAAACAATGAAGTCCAAATGATTAGCACACTCCTAGGGGGCTCCTAGTGGTATTAGATCGAGGTGTCTAAATTGTGTGGTAATGAACAGAAAAGAAAAGAAAAGAAAGAAGAGAAAAGAAAAGAAAACGTGTCCATTTACTCCATCACACGTGAGTGCCAGACACCGCCATTTCCATTTCACCGTTCATTCACCTTGATTCTTTGTTTGTCACTCCCTGGATATTTCCCATCTACATATTCTGTGCCAGGTAGTGGCACTCAGTATAGAGGCTTTCTGTTGATTCATAACAGGGGCTGCAGAAAAAGAGTGTCCTTAATCTCTTTTTCTATTTAAAAAGGGAGCTATCCGGGGTCTGTTTAGACCCCGGACATTTCCCCAAAGCCCCTAACAACAACAAAAAAGCTTTTAAAAAAGGTTGGGAAAAAAAAGTCATTTTCAGATTTGGTTTTGGCCTGACAACATTTTTATTTTCATTTTCGGTCTAAAAATTTGATTTCAGTGCATCCCTAATAAAAACCTAAGAAATGTTCTAGCCCATCCTAAGTTTCTAAATGAATGTGTTTTTCTTTCGGCTTCTGACCCTAGCAGAGAGATATTCCATCACTTTGTGTCTGCATGACATTCTGACAGAAAGTGAGGGTAAGTGCACACAATGAGGACACATACAGCAATATAAACCTGACACAGGTTCTAACCCTTCCCCCCTCTACAAAAAAACAACCAAAAATGGCTAATATTTGGCTTTAAGGTGAAGAAATAACAATTAAAAACAATTTGTGTCAGGTCCTATCCTGCGTTTAGATCAGTAGAAATAATACTGTGCCTGCCTCCACCATCTTGACTTCATAAACATTAAGGGGATTACTTATAAATCATCCACCCAGTCATACGCTGGCTGAATGCCATTGTCATTGCTTTGTCATTGCATTTGCACCACTAGATGGCATCAAGGAGCATAACATGTATGTTCCTTGGCTCCATCTAGTTGTGAAAATGCAATGCGAATTGCATTTTTTCAGCGTATGACTGGGCAGATTATTTTTAAAAAAATCTTCCCCAAAGCATTTTTTCACAGAAAGGCAGAAAGTACACAGGGAAGGTGAGGCCAGTTAACATGCAAAGAGCACGCTACAGAATAATTTATTGTTTATTGTAATTACAAAAAATATGGCTAAAATAAATGAAATGCACTAACTAGTAAAGCGGTATAGCACACAATCATTCAAATAAAATGACACATCGCCTTTTTCAAATAATTGTAAAATGGAAATTAATCTACATCATATTGTCAAAATAATTAGTGTGGAAAGGTTCAGTAAATAACAAAATCAGATAAAATTAGTTTGTTTCTAAGAATTAACTATATTTGACATTTGATGATAGTTGCTCATATGAAAGCTGAAAATCACAGGGGCTAGAAAAAAAAACAATTTTTTCTTTCCAGGATATACACTTGTCAGTAAATGATTAAGTGGGGACATGTTTTATCAGAAGTTTAAATGAATTGTTTTGCCCTTGCTGGTGGAGGCACTATACCAGGAGCAACATGAGAGGAGGACCTGACATTTCTAATTGAAGTTGAGTTAAGGCCTGCAATTAACCCTTCCAATTTATCCAGGGACTCTCTCCATTTATAGAACAGTAGTATTTTAAAAGTGTTCGGTTGCTGGATCCAAAAAAATAGACATTATGATACAGAGGTAGTACAAGAAAGTTTTCAAAGGGCAAGACCCCCTTATATGAGATAGGGTCTAGTGTGTGCTCTAAACTACCAGAGGGTAGTAAGTGGGCAGCTGTGCCCCTCCATATATGAATCGCTGTGGTCCCCACTAGGAGAAGGACCTTTATCACCAGTGTGTTACAACAATATATGTGCAGCTTATTATAATACCTCCAAAATCAAGTGAAGACCATGAATATTCTATGGACCAATGTCCCATGTGCATGTGCTAACAAGGAACATGCTGACAGGATTGTAGATTGTAAGCTCGTAGCACCCTGCACCTCAAGTGATTGGCCTGGCAGTCACACTCCCAGTGACTTCAGGGCTTTTCTAAGTTACAAATGGTCAGAGACCTCAGCTTGTGACAATGAAATTCTCTAAAAATGCAGGCACTGCCTCTGAAGGGGAGATCCTTCCTCAGAGACAAGGTACATAGTCCATAGGCTGGCTTACTCTGGTGCCCCCTACAAACACACCACAGGGATCCTAAGACCCAAGTCACCTGGTCAGAGCCTATGAGTGGAAATTAGAGCACTTGGTTATACCTTTTCCTAGGACAGGGTAGGCACTGTGCCCACAAAGCCCACGTCAGTGCTGAACACATTTCTCTCTTCTTTCCCCAGTCCATATACAAAATAATGTCCAGTTGGGTTTGGTTAAAATAAACTTTAAACCTTACTTTAGAAGATAATAATACATCACTAATTTCAATATAAAAAAAAAAACATTTCCAGCTAAGTGTTATAGCAATGTTCATCCAATAAAGGCAAACAATTTTCCTTTTTACAGGGTTACTTTGGTGCTCTCTTGTAGAGGAAACTCCCAGCCTGTTTTCCCATCTAGCTCTTACTCTCATTGGAAGGATGTCTACCCTCAAAAGGGTACTCACAGGGTATAACACAGCCCCATTTTAGTGGCAAACCCTTCTCTGCTCACTCTGCAGGCCAAGCTGTAAACAAGAATGGCTGACAGGGAACAGGGTGGTAGAATCTTTGAAAGGGCTCTACACTGTGAAATAAATATGTATGGAGACATCTAGTGGTGCCTGCAAGAATTGCAATGTAAAATTGACTCCTTTTACTAGGTGATTAGCAAAAGGGCTCTACACCCGGGTACAAGCTCTTGCACACATGGCCCCCCTAAACCTCTCTACTGTCTTACTATATTGTGTAAAGCAGTGCAAAAAGGCTGTTCACTTTGCTAAAACACATTCATTGATCAGCTTCTTAGCTTTGCAAAGAATACAAAATCACATGCAAAGAAAATATATTTTTGCTTGCACATGACTGGATGATGGAAGTCAGCAAGGCTAACCTCATTTATTAAGCTAAGGGAAAGATTACCTTCACAAAGTGAATAGCCTATTTGCCTTCAGTAACTCTACCCCACATAGTCTCTTCAGCAATAAAAGCTTACCTGCCAGCAATGTGTGCATGTATGGGTATAGTTCCACTTTAAATAGGATTTGTAAGATAAAATCTCATTAATTTATTTTAACTTAATTAGTTCATCAAATGTAAAATGATGATATGCTTGGTATCAAAGAAAAAGTTATGTGCAGTCACAAATTGCAGTATTACCATATGTAACTATGTTGTAAACATATGTAAGTGTGTAAAAGTGAGGTTTGTGAACTATCACTTGGCACTTGAGAAAGTAAAGGTGGTAAATGTACCAAATTAGGAAGCCATCTGGATAACTACAGTTACCAATCGAAACAGGAACACATTCTGCAGAGACAGTAAACGGAAAACCATTTCAGTGTAGATGAACAAAACCTGTGGAGCGATGAAAAAATAGAAATAGCTTTGATTTTTATGTCAAATAGGTAACTGTAAAAACAACCATTAGTAAATAAGATCAAAGTTATGTAAGTTCAATTCTTCATTATACAATTTTAAAGTGTTTTTATTGTAATTGGTAATAGACAGTCAAAATGAAGGTTATAATTCTAACCAAATATATATTTTCTCTTTTAGTGACAAGCGAAGGAACTATTTATGTACCGACACTTGAAGAGGACATCATCTATGGTAGTCTTTCTTGTCCTGTCATTAAAAATTCAATTTTGGTGCTTGCACTAATGCTTGTGAATGTCCTGTTCTCTTGACTGTGCAGTCTACTATGGGGAGACATAGGAAAAGCTACAGCATAAACCTAGCACCCAGGACGTATTATATTTGCAGGAGCTGAAACAGAATTTTTTCAAGAAAACAAATGACAGACTTACACATCTCAGAATAGTCCTTAATCATGGTCTGATTTTACTTCAATACAGAGGTTTTTAATACTGGAACCTGCTTTTATGCTCTAGTTATTTCTGTGATCTGCACTGTTTAGCCTTGCATAAAAGCAAGCACTGAAACCCTACCTAACTTTCCTTCAACAACATAACATTCGCATTAAAACTTTGATTCTTTCATTTAAAACACCAGCACCAAGCTTCAATGCTGGAGGCTGCTTTTACTCTGCACAGAAATAAAATAACGTTGACTGAATACCTGACACTGTGGTATAGCACAAGCCACAAAAAAAGTCTTAAACAGGGTTTTAGGCAAAATTGCCATGGGGTGATGTCTGAATTTTTTTTCTTCCACTTCCACAGTAACAGAGCAAAGGTCCATATACCAGCCCTGTGTATAGCAGCCAAAGAACATTATGCAGATTTCTCATAGCCAGTTGTCAGGAATATGGTAAAATTGTCAGAGTAGAAAAAGGGTGAAGAAGCAACAATAGAAAGGCAAGTGGCTTTCAAGTGCCCTTGCAGAGGAGGAAAAGGCTGCATTATCGGGCCCAAAATAATTGGCTGCTATGAGCACTTGAGGAGGAGAAGGAGGAGGAAAAGGCTGCATTAAGAGTCCATAAAAAATGGCTCTTTTTCTTGGGGGTGAGGTCTGGGCACACTGCCAATTAGACATATGTGAGATCATCTCTGGCTAGTACTTCTCCCAGCAGCACCAACTGACTTATAGCTCAGGCTCCCATGCTCACCGTACACTATGCTACTCACCCAAATCATGTCTAGATGTAAGTTCAAGAACCCAAAACCTCAGAAACTGGCAGAATTCTTTGCGGTGATGGAGAAGGGTGAAGGCCCAAGATGGCAATGGCTCCATCAGTGGTAACATCTCCCCAGCGTCTTCCTGCATGAGAGACACTTTGAAAGGAATGGAGTGGCACTTCCTTCTCAATCGCAGGCTAAACCCTCATCTAAGAGGCCTGGACCAGCATCCCTATTTACATTTCATACCTATAAAGGGGTAGTGAGTAAAGAGGCAGCCTACACCGTGCCACAATTTCTGCACACTCTGATTCCATTACAGGCGTAGGAATACTCTGCTCAACTATCTTGATGCTGACACAGACAGACAGTGCTGAAAACATTGGTTATTTCTCTAAACTCCTCCCTACAACAGGATTTTACTAAACTTTCTGCTCATGCAAAGTCCCAAACTGATAATTTGTGCAAGCACATAGACTATGTGGGAAGGAAAATGGAGGTCTTTACACTGGCTTATAATGACTTTGTGGATTCCCACATGGAACAACAAGATGATATCAAGTGGATTACGGAGAAGCTGACTGATTTGGAGGAAAGATCATGCAGGAACAACATCAAGATTAGGGGTTTTCCTGAGTCTGGACCCCAGCTGATTTCCCTCATTTCCTTGTACAGCTATTCAATTTGCTGCTTACTATGCAGAACACTACAGACTTTACCATTAATAGAGCTCACCAAATACCCACATCGAGGAATCTCCCTGATTATGTGCCCAGGATCAACTATTTTCACATTAAAGAGAAAATATATTCACTGAAACTGAGAAAGCAGGGATCTCTCCCAGACCACCACAACTCAATTTATTTTTATTTTTTTTGCTTACATCTCTGCTGCTACAGCTCTGGCCAGGAAGTCATTTGTTGCAGTGACTAAAATTCTATGAGAACATCACATCCCCCATTGGTGGGGTTTCCCCACAAAAAGTCAAGTTCAACACAGGAACTCTCTTTGTCATTTCATCTCCTGAGAAAGGGGTAGTGTTGCTTTATAGTTGGGGGTCTACAGACTGGTGCTGACTTGTCCCCTTCTCCCCACAATAGGAGAAGGAGTCTTACCTGTTACTTCTACTGTTATTGCTGTGTTGTTTTCTGTGCCCAGCATCAAAATTTTGGCTGAATGCTTTGACTGAATGCTTTGAAAGGCGAAGCCTAGCTGGAGGCCCTCACTTGGCCCACCCTCTATAGCATAGTTCTTTCTCACCTGTACTATATTTCTAATCTTAAATATGTTGTGTTATGTTGTGTTTTATTTTTGTTGTTGTTCTTTGTATGGTCTTCATGCCCAGTCAATTTCTCTATGTATATCATTTATATTTTATCTAGTATAGTCTTATATTAGCTTCCCTTGGAGGTGTTCATAAGTGGTGTGACAGGCTGATATTTTGCACTTTCATTGAGATGATCCATGTCTATTAATATAATGTCTTTAAATGTTAGGGGCCTAAACAACTCCTTCAGGAGACACCAAATGTGGCATGAGTCCCTTAAATAGGGTTGTGATATTTTGTGTCCAAAAAACAAATTTTTGTGCCTCTAAACATCCTCCTTTCTCACATCCTACATTCTCACAAGTTGTTACAGCCTCCTCAGCTACTAAAAAGAAGAACAGCATTTTAATTGCTTTTAAAGACTCAATTTCTGTCAAGATATGTAATTCTATTGCAGATCCAGAGGGCCACTACATATTACCTGTTTTAGAAATCGAGCAGATCTCTTATACTTTGGTGTGTATTTATGCTCCTCATTCAGTTAAGGCAAAATTCTTAAGCACCTGTTGAAACTTTCTCAGCAACACACTGGTCCCTTAATTATTTCTGGTGATTTCAAAACTACTGTGGACCCTGTTCTTGATTCATCCAAACACCACAGAAAGCTAAATTGAATTGTCTATAACCTACTGAAGGCTGAGAATATTTTTGATGTGTGGTGGTGCCAACATGGTGCTAAGAAAGCTTATATATTCTTATTTTGCCCTGATAGATATTGTTCAGGTATAGATCTGCTTTTGTTTGATAAATTCCTGTTGTTGTCTTCAATCCCCCCATGTCCACTAAAACACTAACAGGGTTATTCACAAAAGGGTGAAGAGTTGGAGAAGGCAGGAGAAGTGAACAATCTAGGACAACATAGCTGATTTGGAAAAATTCTACAATTCAGCTCACTTTCCAGTTCAGCTATATTGTCCTATTGTCCTCCTAGCCAAAGTGAACGTACAATCCCACCTGTAATATGCTCCTGACCATGAGAAAATGTTGTGCTAGCCAATGCCAACTGCATTCTGTTTGTACATCATTACAACAGAGTTGTTTTTAAATTCAGCCTTTAAAAACACCTTGACATCCTCTGTCACTGATAAACTGAAAGCTATTTTTCTTAATGTGGCAATTCAGTTTGTATCAGATAATTCCTCAGTTTATTATAACAGAATATAAAAGGTTTACTGACACCTGTGATTTTCACTATACACCTTCCAATCCCAACTATCTATTGTTACATCAACAGACTGAGAGTAAAGATCAAACTGTCAATCATTTCTTCTCAAAAGCAATGCAAAGTATACTGCCATAGTGTAGCGCAGGAATACTATTGATAGCATGAGATTACCAGTGGAACTCATCTTGAGGCAGGAATTGTGCTACACTTTGCCAAAGACAAGCAATCAGCTGCATGCACCACACATTATACCTGCCCTTGTCAGACAAAAATGTTTATACAAGAGGGAGATTAAAGGATGATGCAAAGACCAGACGAGACGTGGCTGCCGAGACATGTAACCTCTAAATAACAATCTCCTAAATCTTATCTGGTTCCAGCTGAGAATTTTGGTGTGTAACGAAGAAACTAAAGAAAGTTGATCAAAATGTCCAACACTATTTTCAGAAGGAATTGATGAGAACTGCGGCATAAGTGACATTTTGTTTTAAATACTGGGTCCACAAATGGGCCCTCCGGCACAAGAAGCAAAAACTGATCCCACAAGCAAATTTGCAATTGTACCACAAAGTACACGCAAATACCAAAATATCTTTAATTAGCTAAGCCACCATACACATTTATGGACATGCACTATTTCGCGGATATTCATTATAATCTTTATGCTTGTGTCAAATAGTTTTGCTTTCAAATGTTCTCTTAAAATAATAAAGATGTAATATATTGTGAACACTAGATATCACCCTAAGGCCCTGTGTACCCTGGCTTTTGTTTGCATCAGAACTACTTCTCTACCATACAAGTCAATGTGATTACAAAAGCATAAGAGTTTTGGAGAGAACTGGAGTACACGTAGACAACCCACATCATTACAGGTATAACATGCAAACTGCATGCAAATTGCTGGCCGGTTGCTGTATTCTATTTATAAATATATGTGTATTATTATTATTATACAGGATTTATATAGCACCAACAGTTTGAGCAGCGCTTTACAATATAAGGAAGACATTACAATCACAATACAATTCAAGACAAGATGGTAAGGAGGGCAGTATATGACTAGTGTACAGTATATGACTCATTGACTGAATATATAACGTATAGGTAGTGGCCTGGTCATGAGTCTTCAATTTAAAATAATATAAGAGGAGCCAAATTTAGCCAACATATTTCCAAGGTGACTGTTGCAGGGGCTGAGGGGTCTGAAGGTCATAGGCAAAGTTACAATGAGATGTGTATAAATCCCGTCTTAAGTAGTCCGTCATGCAAATCCTGGATGATGTAGCTTGAAAGGTGATGCCTATGAAATACAAATTTCATTAAGGCTCTTGAAAGCTATCATGTTACACTTCTAAAGTATTGGTCAGCACACTTACAATCAAGACTCTTGAAACAAACACAGGTGGGCTTTCACCGTAAGTATAGAAACACATGATTTACCCGTTACATTGTATTTCACATTATTCTTTTCATTTAAACTTTTAAGTTCATCAATGTTTTTACATTAATGTAGACAAACACAAGCGTATACACTAAAACTAAATATTGCTCTGCATAGGCACTCAATTCTCTTTAAGGGAATGCATAATGGTTGTGTATGGATTTACATTATGTATTATATAGGGGATTAAAAAAAATATTTTTTTAGAAATACCTCTTCCCAAGTTAGGGAAACCACTGCTACATAGCAATGCTACCTATATTTATGTGACTAACTGATGCATTACATCAATCAATAAAGCACATAAATTGAGAGAAGCTGATTGGTTGCCATGCACAGCTGCTCCAGATTTTGTCTGCTCCAGTTTTGATAAATTCCCTTTACTGGACCTTTATTGATAGTTCTTACTGTATGCAGTAATAAAATGGGCACACGAAGGCAGATTGTTAATAAGAATTGTGCATATTTTTCATATATATTCATATAGGTAGCACCACTGCAACTTCCCTTTCTATCATGAACAACCATCATTATATTATAATCAAGATTTTCCATCATTGCTGTTTTTCTGAATGAAGAAGAATGGCTCTGTAGCTAAAATCTAGTTATAAATAAAAAAGAAGCCCTGCAAAGAAGAAAATAAATACACACCTCTCCCACTGTTCAGACTGCCAACTGCCACTTTATTAAAGGAAAATTGACCATTGAAGTCTCTTAAGAAGCCAAAACCTCTGGGAGTGTCCATCTGGAAGCAAATGTAATAAGGATCTCAGCTATATGCCCCAAATACTAACTCCTACCGTCCCCCTATAGCTGTAAGCATCCTTTGTGTGTACAGTTCAACTCCCTTCTTATCCACAAACCATGTAACAAAAATCAGTCACCATGATGGGTGACTATAGCAAAAAAAAGCTGCTTAGCTTCCTTAGTCCAAGCTGGCTGATTTGACATTGAAGGAACAGCAGCACACTAACAAAGTGATCACTCTGCTCTCCCTTACTGAAAGCATGGTCAATAGTTTGACAAGCACTGAGCAAATAAATAGAGCACTGATTGTATCAGAGTGCTGACCCTCCTTCTCCTAGTCTGGATGCTGCTGTGTAAAAGATGTCAGTAGGCTGATAGCAAGACAGATTAGGTAATTATGATAATTGTTTGTCTAAATGCAAGTACCTAACCACATTTATGTGTTTTTCCCTCAATGTGTTTTCCATTGAAGTCAATAAAAATGCATCAAAAGCATTTTCACATGTGTTAATGCAACTGTCAATATCAATGTAACTGTCACACTTTTTATTGCATATAGCAATGTGTTTTGTATTGAATTGAGTTTTCATCTGCCTTACAAAGATAAGCTTTAAGGAGGGAATGGCTTCCTTCAGATGAGCCTTCTCTTAGTTTGTGCATTGCTATATATGTCCCATAGCTGGGAACTTAGATCGTTTTAAGTTAGGAACCACGCTTTTTTTTTAACTGCTTGCCATCCGCCCATTGTCAAAACACGGGCGGACAGTGGATGCTTCCCGGCGGGTAGACGTACATCTACATGATATTTTTCTGCTTTTTTGGTATCTCAACAGGAATGTAAATAGCCGTTACCGTCCGGCGGATCGCTTGTATGACAATGCACAGTGTGCCCCCCATTTGCTGCCATGCCCTTCTGCTGGCACTGCCAGTTATCCCGGGCTCCGCTGTCCCCCCTGCTGGCCCAGGACTGGCATGGCTGTTACTAGCACTGAGAACGGAGTGTAAGTAATAATTTTAGGGCCATTAATCACTGATAACACTAAACTAATGTGCGGTAAAAGCCTTTAAAGGGTTGCCTATGGCCAATTTTAGGCATGGTAGTTTAAAAAGGTGCAAGCAATTTTAAAGTTTGACATGTTTGGTGTCTATTTACCTGACATTACCTCATCTTTTATGGGGACTGATAAATGTTTTAAACCATAACATAGGGAAACAGGTTTTCTTTCAACATTTTTGGTACTTTTTCCGTTACATAGTAAAAAATAAAAACCCCAGTGGTGATTAAATACCACCAAAAGAAAGCTCTATCTGTCCCCAAACAATGGTATAATATTCATATCAGTACAGCGTTGCATGACTGAATAAATGTCAGTCAAAGTACTGCAGCGCTGAATACTGAAAAATGTAAGTGGTTAAAGGTGCCATGATGTGGCAGTGTGGCTTCTCAGTGTATTTGCAAATGTATGCAATACAAACCTCAGTTTTTAACCTAAGTAGTTAAAACAGTTCAGTAATTTTTTGTACTGGCTAGCTTGGCTAGAAAGTATGTATGGGACCTTTTGTATTGTTCTGTATTAAATATCAGCATGTGCTGACACGTCATGAAATGCAGTGAAGTGCTGACATGCATCCTGATGCCTGTGTTGACATACATTGTGTTGTGTTTACATTTCAATGCATTGAAAAAGTAAAGACAATCTCATAGTTATGAGTAGACATATAAAGCCCAAATGCAGCTAAACCGTTTTTTTTGTTTTGTTTTGGACAGAGTGGGAAAATTATTATTGCAGTGTTTCTTTTGGGGATATTTCTCTCCACTTCCTGTTATACAAAGAAACTATTGGAATTTACTCCACTGGGGGCACAAACTTAATAAATGCAGTAAAAAGATTAAAACAACCACTACCCTCATTTGTTTTTCCTTCTGTCACAGGGACATGAACCCAGATAGCAAGCAATTGAGCTGCAAGTTTGAAAATGACTTGCTAAACTATTGCAGACTTGCCAAGCTTCACAATTGTGTTGCACAATTACAGCATTGCAAGTCTTCAGACCAGCGAGCTTGCAGAGCTCTTGCTAAGACCTGCAGGACTCTTGCTGTAGACTTGCCAAGCAAATTTGCTACAAATTCAAAAAGTGTCAACTAGAACTTGTGCTGCAAGTGTTCTGCAAGTCTACAACTTCCCAGGAATATGTGCAGCAAGTTAACAAAATTACAATTTCACCCTGCCACACGTTTGTAGCAAGTTATCCTTGCTATCTTGAAAGTGAAATTAAATCTCCCAAACAGGATCAAAGACAATGTTATAACATTGACAATTTTGCCCAATTTTTCACCAAGACAAATTTGAGTATTTACTCTTTTCAAGTCTATCCAAAATGAAAAAAATAGGCTTGAGTTGTACGTTATCTTTTATACTTATATAATTGGTTTAAAATGGTATATTTACACATATGTAAGGAGTCCCACTATAAACACTGGACTTCAATAACACAAGAGCACTGTAACAGTATCATGAAAAAGAAAAGATGGAGAATATAGGGACAGATCTGTAAACTAAGGGCTTTTCCAAAATGGAAGATCAGCCAGGAAAATTAGGGACAGTTGGCAACTATGTATTAGCAATAGCATGTACCTTCTCTATGCACTGTTACAGTAAAATATACTCCTTTAAACCTGTTGGTGCAGACTCAGTTACTTTGGTATGGCGTATTTTAAGCATGATGTAGACATGTACATGTACCCGGAGAATGAAAAAATCAATAACCACTATCTAAAATGAATTGCATTCACAAGCCCAGACTAATGATTTATCTTTTCCTCATAGAAACGATCTCTATCACATTGATTTATGCAGCAGCCATTCATGTTTGAGCAAACATCAGCTTAAGTGTGCACCTTTAAGCCATGATAAGCTGTAACTAACCATTAATTTATATTGCCAGAAAAACACTTCACCGTGAAAGTGCTTTTAATTTTTTCAACACAACCAAAATGATGCAGGTGATCAACAATCAGTGCTAAATATTGTTATAAAGAATGAGGTTTAGGTTTGGCGCTACCATGGGTTTGTAGCAGATCCAGTGGGTTAGAAATGTGTGCTTCTAGCAAATTAATGCAGAATTTAACCAGACTGAATTCCTTATAACCATAATGTACTGCCTGGCCTTTGAACTTAGGACAGTTGGCTTAGGAGGACCAATAAGTGTGTTTTTGTATAAGCTGGGCCCCTCACTATAAAAGCAATCATATTAGCAATCTGCTTTATCTGTGATAGGGAAAGCACAAGGAGTGCTTCTGACAAACTGTATAGGGAGGGATTAGAGTAGAGTTTTTAGGGGCATTGGCAGATCTGTTAAAGTAGATGTAAACCCTTACTGAATGTAGGTAGCAAAATACTGTGTATCTAAAAGAATTGGGCAGGGGGGAAAAGGAGGGTTTTTCATCCTTTGTTAAATCTTTAGGCTCCTAATCCCTGCAGCCTCTTTACAGCCTTTCCCTGCCCACATTCAATACAATGATAACAGACTGAATGTATTTTTTCTCATATTCCCTAATTGTTGCTGGCTTCAATTTTGTTTTCACAAAACTTTTTAAAAATGGTGACAATGGTGGAATATGGTTTGGCAAAGTACATCAACACAGAAGCTTGTAGTTCCTTTGGGAGAGCATGTAAAAGGGTAATTTACAGATAGGTGATTATGGAAGACAGAGGCAAAGTGTTGTCACTGCATTACACAATGTGGCCAAACAAGGACCTTTATATCCATATCATCAGCTGTTATTTTCATGAAAACTCACAAATAAAAATACTTTCCAAGAGATATTATCATGTTATATCTTATATGATATCTTAGTTATTGGGTTTTACATCTAAAAACAAATCCATGCAGTAACTCAAATTTACTAATACAAGATAAAAAAACAAACCTGCATGTACACTCACATGTAAAATGTGTTCAAAATATCATGTATGCCAGTTTATAAAAAAAAAGAGGCTCACCCCACGTCACCATCACGTGTGCCTGCCAACACTGCTATTGGTATTACAGTCCGGGCATGCAGTGTATGAGGGTGAGGTTTTCCTGTTTAAACCCACCATACACATTTTGTCACTTCCAACTTCATCAAGGGCATGAACAGGAAATGTCTCTCATGGCTTTATGTAAATTAAGCCATTAACACCTCATTTTCTGTTACCAAACATAATATGTAAGCCTTATTGTGACCTAACAGTATGTTTTCAAATAAACTGCCACCTACTGGACTATTATAAAACATGTAATGGATTGAATGTCTAACATTACCCTATGTCAGGGATGTCCAAACTGCGGCCCTCCAACTGTGGTGCAACTAAGAATCCCATGAGGCTTTGCAAGATTCTCACAGCCACATATATGACTCCCGGAGAGAGATGCTTCATGGGATTCGTAGTTCCACCACTGCTGGAGGGCCGCAGTTTGGACATCCCTGCCCTATTTGATGTGGGGTATACCAATAAAAAAAATTTGCCAAATGTTATACGTAAGTTTATCACATTATTATACAATACATTTATATTATATAAAATACACATATTTTTAAACATTTGGTTCTCTAAACATACATATAATCTATACCTAAAATTCAGGTGACACTAAACTCAGTAGTTACCGTTTAAAAAAGTAGCTTATTTGTGTATCACTTGGTCACCGCTCCAAGTAGTCACCACTCCAAGCTCATTCCTTTGATAGATTACAATATCAATTCAAATTAGTAAACTAAATATGAGATTGTAGTCCACCATGGGA
Organism: Nanorana parkeri; assembly: GCF_000935625.1. Taxonomy (NCBI): domain Eukaryota; kingdom Metazoa; phylum Chordata; class Amphibia; order Anura; family Dicroglossidae; genus Nanorana; species Nanorana parkeri. The sequence goes on along the minus strand of NW_017308376.1, from coordinate 139,471 downwards.
GTGAGCTTGGAGCAGTGGCTACTTTAAAACACACACATAGGGACCATGGGGAACAAAAGTAGCCACCCTCCAGAAGGAAGGACAGCATCAGAAACAATTCAGAAATGATTTGAGGATCTACAGCTGAGTGATACACAAATAAGATATATTGCTGTTAATAGTTAAGGGACCTGGATGCATTTTTAAGAATGACCACCATCTACTAACAAGATTCATCTCTATAGTCCTCAATTGGATTTGCTGTAAGCTCAAGTTTGGCAAATTTTAAACAGTATCTGAGGAATCCCCTACCTGCCCCCTTAATTGTAATATATATGATACCTGCATAAATACGTCAGGATCATTTCTTGAGTTTTGCCATGAAGGGCTATTTGTGATTTTTTTTCATGATTTTTTTGTGAGAAATGAGTTCCCTTTCAGCATCTACATTATTTGCTTTGATAACAGACGCTTTTGTTGCTTGCAGGACTGATCGACAGCCTCATGCTGCTCTGTTTAATTGGCTTCACAGAAATGCAAGATTCTGCATTTAGAAGACACTGTTTCACAAGTAAATGAAAGCATTTGAATTGTTTAGGCTCAGTTTCTCCACACTGAATTTGTAGCAATTAAGCAAGAGCTGTCAACACATATTACTCCTTTTTACACAAACATTTTTTTCAAGAATTACAGTGTGATGCCTGAGTAATGATTACATGAGACTTCATCAACACACATTTTTTAAGAAGAATCTATTGTTTAGTGTGACCTGCACACTAGCAGCATGTGATTTGGGTGTAACTGATAGGAATCAGTCACTTCCTACTCATTGGGGTTGATTTACTAACCTTATAAACACGCCACAAACAAGTATACACCTCTGTAGTGTGTTCCCCCCCAGCATGATCTATTGGTGGAATCTAGACACCTTTGTAGTGTGTACACACCCAGCAGGTGTGTTGTGCAAAGCCCTGCATGAATTGCAAGGTGATGTTGTGTAAATTAGCTCTACATTGTGTTGCTTGCATTGATGAATGCAGGAATGTAAATGCATTAGCTAACCATTTTTGTCTAAACTGTGAAGCAGCCTTATATATGCATCATGTGCATGATTTTTCCATATATGGCATTAGTGGAAATATGCTTTTAGAGACTTTTTGGTTGCTAAATATGTTTTGCTGTGTAAAAATCACACGCACCTAGTGCATGCGTGTGTTTAGGTTAGTAAATCACCCCCTTTGTGTCTCATACACCTTTTAGTGTATATAGTTACAAGTTGGAGTGACCTTAATAAAACCGCTACCAAATCAAATATCTTGTAGGATATCTTAAAGGGCAATTGTAGTTTCACCATGCTTTATTTATTTAGTTTTTAAATTAATGGAATTCCCAAATGAAAACCACATTCACTGGTTAGAATTTTGTTTGTTTCAGAAAATGTTCCATTCTTGGTCCTTCCATTTTCATCAGTATGGTTGAAATAAATTGCAGATTTTACCCCATTAATAATTAGAAAATTGAATAAATGTTCTCAAAACGAAATTCTACTGGGGTATAACCAGCATTAGCTTCTATAGCTACTTTACTGCTCTAGAAAAGACAACTCTACTATAAAGAAAAGAAAGAAAGAAACAAATGGAGACAGACAGACAGACTACTCACATAGAGAGTATATAATCAAGCGGTGTAAGATCAGGTAACAGGTCCGACCAGTTGTCATGATGGTCTGAGATGTAACACCTTAGGAATTGCTCCATCGCTTGGTTAGCCCTCGGCTTACCATCCCCGTTGGACTGGGGATGGTAAGCCGAGGAGAAGGAAAGCTGAATCCCCAACTGAGCACAGAAGGCATGCCAAAACCGAGAGACAAACTGGCTGCCCCTATCCGAGACAATGACCTGAGGTACCCCATGCAATTGGAAGACCTCCCTGGAAAAAATGGTGGCAAGCTCATGGGCAGATGGAAGTTTTTTTAATGGAACACAATGAATCATCTTCAAAAATCTATCTACCACCATGAGGATAGTCGTGTGGCCTTTAGAATTAAGAAAGTCCACAATAAAATCCATGGATAAGTGTGTCCAGGGGTGCTCACTATTCAGGATGGGCTGCAACAATCTCACAGTAAGGTGACGGGGGTTTTTGGACTGAGCCCAAACCTGACACGAAGCTACACAATCGGCAATGTCATTACGGATCCCCGGCCACCAAAACTGTCTAGTCACAGACCAAATCATCTCATTCCTGCCTTGGTTGCCTGAAGCTTTGGCATTGTGAAATATGGAAAGGAGCTTAGTTCTGAGGTCTACTGGTACAAAGCATTTCGCACCGGAACATCGGACTGAGCAGCAAAAATTTGTCCCGCCAAAGGTGACATCAAACTGGAGCATACTGAGGCAAGGATGCGATTAGGAGGTACGATAGGAACAGGTTCGGTATCCTCTTTGGACAGTATGGCAAACTGGCAGGACAGGGCATCAGCCTTAATGTTCCTAGACCCAGGCAAATAAGAAACAATGTCGTTGAAACGAGACAAGAACAAGGCCCATCTGGCCTGCCGTGAGGATAGTCGTTTGGCCTCCGAGAGATAGGTGAGATTCTTGTGGTCAGTGAGTATTAACACAGGAACAGTGGTCCCCTCAAGGAGATGCCGCCATTCCTTGAGGGCCAAGATGATTGCCAACAATTCCCTGTCACCAATCTCATACTTGCACTCAGCCAGAGACAGTTTCTTAGAAAATAACCCACATGGATGAAGTTGGCCCTCGGGTGAAGAACGTTGAGACAGGAGGGCGCCTACTCCTGTCTCAGACACATCCACCTCCAATATGAATGGTAAGGCTGGATTGGGGTGGGCTAACACTGGTGCAGTGGTAAAGCCAATTTCAACTTTTCAAAGGCTTGTTCAGCAGCTGGAGACCAGGAAAGGGGGTTTGCACCCTTCTTAGTCAAGTCAGTGATGGGTTTGACCAGGGTGGAGACATTTTTGACGAATTTACGATAATAATTGGCGAAGCCAAAGAATCGTTGGATGGAGCGTAAACCAACTGGACAAGGCCATTGGAGCACGGCTGCTAATTTCTGCGGGTCCATGGAAAACCCCTTGTCTGAGATAACATATCCGAGGAATGTGACTTGGACTTGATGAAACTCACACTTTTCGAGTTTACAAAACAGGCCATTCTCCCGCAGACGTACTCGGGCTACATCATCCTGATGGGTAGCCAGAGAGGGAGAATGGATGAGTATATCATCAAGATACAATACAACACATTGTTGAAGCATATCGCACAACACATCGTTTATGAATTCCTGGAAAACAGCCGGAGCATTGAATAACCCGAAGGGCATTACTAGGTACTCATAGTGGCCACTTTGGGTATTGAATGCCGTCTTCCATTCATGGCCTTCTTTAATAGGCACCAAATTATAGGCATCCCTTAGGTCCAGTTTCGTGAAGATCTTAGAACCCTTGAGTCGATCAAAGAGTTCAGTGATCGGATTCACATTCTTAACGGTAATATGATTGAGCCCTCTATAATCAATGCATGGTCAGAGCTCCCCTCCCTTCTTTTTGACAAAAAGAAATCATTTTTAAGGACACTCCATCTACCTCTAATTTTGTCATTTGTACCAATGTGTACCATGACAGCTGGGTCATGCTCAGCCCCACCCAGTAATCTGTCCACCCATTCTGCAATGTTTTGAGCACAAGCCCCCAGTAAGCAGCAGACTGTTCGATGTTCACGGTCCTGGTAACAGATGACCCTATCCGTCTTTCTAATAATAGAGTCCCCCACTACCAGGATCTCTATCTCTTTTCCTATCTTCCTACTTCCATCCTGACTGGAGTAGTCATTCCCCCAGACAACTGGAGAAGCGCACTGCTCCAGCAATGCCACCCCTGAACTAACATCCCCAACATTGTGCAACCTGGCATATTTATTGGGGTGCATCAATTCACGACTGGCCTCTCTAATGCTCTTCCCTCAACCCTGTCTGGGTAACACAGCTGCCCACCTCTGGATTGTGTGCCTCTATATCCCCACCCTCCTCTATGCTGGCCTCCACCAGGACCTGGTGAGTCAGATGCAGGCTCCTCTCCATGTTGTTTATGATCAGCAGTGTTGCCAGATGATTCTTTAGATCCAGAAATCCGGGCTCCCATACAACCAACTAGCTCACACCTTGCGCAATAGTATCCGGACTTGTATGGTTGTTTAAGAAGCGCATACATTGCGCATGATGTGCACAGGGTCACATTTCCACTCACAGATGACATTATCCCACAATTATCACAATACATCAACAGTGCCCACAATTTTTACAGCCAAACAACTCTGCCCAACAACTATTGCAGTATAACTGTAGGTCCCCACAATATAACAGTGCCTTCAATTGATTTTTTTAGTTTATACATTTTTAAACTATTCCTTTATATATGTTTTCCATTATATAGTGTATCAAATAGTCTCAGATGGTGCAGGGGGTAGTTATAGATGGAGTGTATGTTGTGCTCAGACAGTGGTCATTTCTAATGCAAATACTCTGCCTCAGAGGCCACAGAGAGATGATAAAGGGTGAAGCCTCTTAGTTTGTTAAAAGAAAGACGGACAAGTAGTGTGGGTGGAAGCCAAAAGGGAACAAATCCATGCAAACCTGAAAAGCTGTGTGAGCTAACAGACTGTTGGAACTGTTGGTCACAAGGCTGAAACCTTTGTGTCATGATTGATGTGGAAAAACTTAGCAGACAAAGAATAAAGTGGCTAAGAAAATCCCAAATTGTCTTTTTTCTATTGAATATTTTGCTGAGATCTTATCTCTTGCCTTTGCCATTTGATACTAATCACAATATATACAATCTTTGATTTACAAGTAAACCTTCATACCATGGTAAATGGATGGATAAAAGGAACAATTATACAAGAGCAGATTGCTTTGCAACTCTGTTTGTCTGGTTAAAACCTAGCAGTGAGCAGTCTGATAAGGGATAAGTCACTGCTGTAATGACAACCAACTTTTTCCAGCACTGTTGAAAGTAGGTGTAGTGGTAAGCACTTCTGCCTTGCAGCTCTGGAGGTCCCAAGCTCAAATCTAATTCAGGACACTACCTGCAAGTTTGCATGTTCTCCCTGTGCTTCCGTGGGTTTCTCTGGTTTCCTCTCACACTCCAAATACACACTGGAAGGTTAATTGGCTCCTCTCTAAATCGGCCATGTATGCATGTGAGATAGGGACCTTAGATTGTAAGCTCCTTTAGGGCAGGGACTGATGTGAATGTACAACTATGTAAAGCGCTGTGCAAATTGTTGGTGCTATATAAATACCTGTAATAAATAAAGGTGCCTTAGAGCTCCATCTGCTGGCTGTAGACAAGATGACATACTATTAATATGCAATATATCATAATTACCTAAATGAAAAATACATAATTTTTTTACATTTCAATCTATTGTTCTACATTTATGTACAGTAAGGGATACATACCATAAACCATATATGCTCCATTTTGCATATAAACTTGTTACAAACCTTCAAAATGCATGGCTTGCCAATGTGGGTTACTCATCCGTAAGCATCCACCAACATGCAGTCAGGTTCACAGAATGAATTAGCTTATTAGCTTTTGCTAAGTGCAGCAATCCAGAGCAACCAATAAGAACTCATAATGTGCTTCAGCAGAGTGTATTGTGATTGTTTATTTGAAAAAGTAACCAGAATTGTGAATGGCACCCTAATGTACATTGTTAATGGCAGCTCATTGCACCTACAAAATGCAAGTGTACTGCATTGCACCAATGTCCTCTGCTCAAAACATGCGGACAGCACATTTTTTTCATACTTTGTGGTGTGTTGCAGCCCATCCAATGTTAAATGGACCACAGTAAACTACCATGTGTGAATGGGTCTCAAATTAACTGCCTGGGCATGTCACAACTCACATCAGTGCAGTGTGTTGTGGTATATATGGAACCTAAGTAAACTTTTGAACGTTTTCTTAAAATTTCCTTACCTTTTTGCCACCCCCTCCCCCACTAATCTCATCGAAGCCATCCACTCCCTCCTGCATACTTACAGTACCTAGTTTTTGTTGCAATGTTTACATCAAGGTGGATGGGGATTTCCTTCCCACTGCCTGCACATTCACAGGAAGACTTGTATGGGGGCTGTCTTCTAAACCATCTCCCAGTCCCATACAGGTGTGGCATTCTACATCACAGAATGCCACACCTGTATGGGATGTGTGGCATTCTACATCACACATGAAGGCAGTGGGAAGAAGAGGCAGAGCAGTGTTGGAGGACGAGTCAAAAGATATTTAAGTATGCAGCTGAGAAGAGGTAGGATGGGTTAGAAATGTTCAGTAGGGATGGAGGGGCACCAAAGGAAACAACTTTTTTCTGAAAACTGTAAGCAGGAGCTGTCACATATTAGACTCAAATTTTAATTCTACAAACATTATTTCCCAGTGCTGATTTAGATCAGATTAGTTGTTATCACATGTTTGAGAAGGATTTTCCTTTAACAGTTTTATAATTAAAGTCTGATTAACATATTGGTCAATATACTCTGTATATATGCAAGATGTTACTGTAATGTGAGCTTATAGATATGTGTGCTGTAGGTTCATCAGGCTCATTTCTGAGCCTGATGAAGGGGACCCTGCATGGCCTTGAAAGCGCTTGCAACCAACACAGCAGACAACAATAAATGAAAATTTGATGCAGTCATTGATTTGGTGTGCTGGTGACGTTCTTCAAATTTCTACATGTGGCGGCGCCATCCGCAGTCATTTCGAGCACCCGTCTGTGTATCCATATTGGAATCCTGGTAAGGAGTGCAGCAAGTATCTTCCTTTTCTGTAGGTTCATCAGACTGTGGGCTCCTTCGGGGCAAGGACTGACATCAATAGTTTACTGTAAGCACTTAAAATAGAAGTGGAATTTGTTAGTGAAAAACTCATTAATAAATAAAATAAATATATGCAAGAAGAATGATCGTACAAAGTGACAAAGCATCTGGGGACATACTTACCTAGGCTAAATAGTCCAAAAAGCATTTACAGACCTATTGCCTTTCTGTTAGGTTACAATATACTGTTATGGTTAATATACCGTCACTCTGTACATATATAAATAGAAATAACTTCATGCTACTTAGCTTTCAGTGCTGGGGAGAGATATCCATTTGCTATTTTAAAAAGCAGAACTGTAATGTAAATTATCATTAGCTCTTTATTGTCTTTGATGGTTTAAAATCAGGACTCATTTTACTGTGCTTCAGCATTATGTAGTATTTGATGATAGCATGTAGTTTACAATGTGTAATATGCATTGGGAGGGTATATATATATATATATAT
>NW_017308376.1:129086-131546 GCF_000935625.1 Nanorana parkeri | reverse complement strand
ATGTGCAAAATGTAAGCAAAAAGGACATTGAATACAAATGGCTAATACTAGTTAAAAGAAATCCCCAGTTAGCAGCTTAATTAAAAACAATTACATTTATTCTTAATTATTTTAATTTATTTAACTAAGTTCTTCATCCAATCTCATCACATAATTTACAATATATGTTGCAACAGAGTAAAACCACTGTCAAGATTAAAGCAAAACTCTGGATAAAAAAAGTTTAACCCTTGCAATGGGGCTACTGCTGCACTGCAAGGGTTAAGTGCTTGTTGTTGTCTAGGTTCAAAAATAAAAAAGTTATACTCACCTTTAGAGCCGGCTTGCTCTTAGACTGGTCCCTTCTGCCTCACTTCCCCACCACTGCAGCAATCTAAGGTCCCTATACACAGTCTATAGGACATGAGGATGCCATGGGACCATACAATCAGTGGCGGAACTACCGCCGGTGCAGCCGGTGCCGGGGCACCGGGGCCTGTGGCTGTGGGGGGGCTCAGTGGGGTCCGGTCCTGGGCTCCCCCAGGGATCAGCAAGGTGTCCGCTACTCGCGGGGTCCGCCGTGGTTCGTACGCAAAAATTGGTACGTCCCGACCCCCCTGTCCATATGCCATTTTGGTACCTTCCTGCCCACGTGACGTGCAGGAAGGTTTTTTTTTTCTTGTGTCGGCCGCGGAGCTGTCTTTTGAGCGGGCAGCAGAAGAGACGTAAGCACCATGGGGGAGGCTGAGTGAGCGGCAGAGCCTGTCTGAGGTGAGCACATTTATTAAGTACATTGTTATACATTGCTCTCTCCCTGCTTCTATGGCTAGTGGGTATTGGAGAACAGTTGACCTTCCTCAGCTGATCGGTCCTGAAATGTCACTTCTATCCGACTTTGTTAGTGCGTTGGAATGTGAGATCGAAGTCGGAGAGAAGTGACATTTCAGGACCGATCAGCTGTTCCAGGTCAGATCGGTTCTCCTGCACATGTGATTTGCCATTCCAATCTGCCCTGGAACAGCTGGAAAAGCTTCACCTATTGGCCCGCGCCCCCCCCCCGTCTTGGGAGGGGGGCCCAAGATAAAATCTTGCACCAGGGCCCTTTGGTTATTAGGTCCGCCACTGCATACAATCCCTGGAGTGATGGAGGAGACAGGCTGGAGGGAAAGCTGTCACAGCCGACTGGCTCCAAGGATTAGGTGAGTACATCTTTGTTATGTTTGAACCTAGATAAGAACGAGCATTTAACTCTTGCAGTGCAGGCATAGCCCCACTGCAAGGGTTAATAAAAAATGAACTGGAGTTCTGCTTTAATCATCACTGTCTGTGTCCCCATTAAGGGGGTATCAACCTTTCTGTTTGTCTTGTGACCATTGCCAGCAGCACAGTAAGTGATAAGAAATCCAGATTTTACAGTTGTCACCAGAACAGAAGGTGATAGGAAATTTTTCAGTAGAGACCCCCGTTTTAGTGACAACTGCCTAACTGGCAACATTGAATCAGTTTCCTTTCACTTCTTGTACAAGTGAAGGTAGGGATGTTCGGTCCCATTACCGATGTCCTCTCTTCCGTGACACCTTCTTCCTGCCAGCCGCTACATTGCATCTCAGAACGCTCGGCGGCACCATCCCAGCACGAACAGCCATTAGGGCTCAGCCAGGCCAGAGAGATCGTTTCTCACCATCTCCACAACGAGCTTGTTCAAAAGGACCCACATTTTGGTCCATAGACTTTTCGTTCAGCTATACTGAATATATCAAGGCATCAATTCCAGTCATGGACACAGTTTCCATACCACCCTGAACAATTGAATCAAGAATCTTTCAGCATCAGCAGCATATAGGACATATCTCTTGCAGCGTTCATGTAGGAGGACCTTAACCATCTTCTTCCTAGTGAGTAATGTTTTCTGCTATTTAATTGTTCATTGTAATAAATTGGTGTCCCTCACATACCCACTGCTAAACAGTCCCAAACAGGGACATTCCTCTAGGTTGTAGCGTTCCTTTTTTTCTGTTTATCCAACTTTTCCTTGTCTATCCAAAACTGAATAAAAATGGCTACACATACACTTAAGTCTGTCAGCACCACAAGTTAATCAGATTATATTGTATTGTATGGCAGTGCAATACTAACATGCTTAATGCACTTGGAGCTGGAGTGGGAGATGCTTTGGTATGCATATAGCAGACTGACAGCTCAGGGATGACCTCACTTGTGTGCTGATGCTTATTCATAGTCAATTCAACTCTGGAAGTAACACCAGGAACATGCCAGGCATATATGAATAAATGGAGCAGCTGAACATAATTAATACTTTGCCTGGTAAAGTTATGTTTTACAGAAACATGAATGACTGGTTGTGCAAGGGCACACTCCCTCATCCTCTGATCCTCTGCTAGCAAAGGCAACAGCATATTAAATAGTAGATTAATATAATTTGCCAGAGAGTACAAAGGCCCAGCAGACTTTGCAAACCCA